>NC_142937.1:82825272-82857772 GCF_046866305.1 Octopus bimaculoides | reverse complement strand
ATTAAGAACTATGCTGCCATTGATAGAATGATTATTGCAAATGTGCACTTTTTGCATATTGTGGAATCATTTATTTTTATACTAATGTTCTTCTAATTGTTAAATGGCTTCCCTATTAAGGAGTGTTATCCATTTTCAACATAAATTACTAATTTACTAATTAGTAAGATATACTGAAGTAATTATATTGCTTAAATAATTACCGTATACAAGTCATTAGTATTGCATGGCTTCCAAGGTCAAAACAAATAAGTACAAGCCAATTATTGCGATTGATTAAATCAGCTATTCTCTTTCCTCTTCAAGATTTGTGGCCTTGTGCCAATATCACAAATCTATCCTTGCACCTCCTTTTTTTGATATGACCCAGGTGGAAGTTTCTCATCTATGTGTAGGTAGGTTGCTATATATTATTTTTATTTCCTTTATATTATACAGCATGGAAATCGGACGTTTAACGACGATGACATACATGTTAAAATTATATCTGTATTTTACATATTCACTTGCTTTTTTACTCTTTTACTTGTTTCAGTCATTTGACTGCGGCCATGCTAGAGCACCGCCTTTAGTTGAGCAAATCGACCCCAGGACTTATTCTTTGTTGCCGAACTGCTAAGTTACAGGGACGTAAACATACCACCATCGGTTGTCAAGCGATGTTGGTGTAGAGAAACACAGACACAGACACACACACACACACACACACACACACACATATATACATATTTAATTATTTTGTTTAATTATTGTGTGCAATCTTAACATCTGTTAGCATGTCTTAATGTATTGTATGCATGTCTGTTCCCCCACCCCCACCCCGTCATTTCACCACTATAGTTATTATGTCTGAGGTTTACTAGAGTAATACCATTATAGCAAGTATTAAAATATCTAAAAAGTAAGGAGGGACACATGATCTAGTAAAATTAAGATAAATTGAATTTATACAAGATAAGTTCATCATCACATCATCTTTGAGATGGTGTGTTTGGTGGACATTATCAGCAGCAATGAGGGAGAAGCTTTATTGCAGCAATCCTCAACATCAAGGAAGTCTATATATGATCATGCAATCTGTTAGAAATAGCAGGCCAAATTTACCTCAATCCACATTCCACTGTTACAGATAGAGAACACATTGGACAATGTAATCTCAGGAATACAAAAATGTCAAGATGGTTACCACTGTAATGCTTTTGATCAAAGCTGACTGGAAACTAACCAACAGTCACAACCAGAACAACAAAGACCTTCCTTTGTTGTTTGTAATGTCAGCCTCCTAAGGGCCAGCAGTGGTATCTATAACCTGAATGATTTTCTTCTGTTTTAACAACTTCCCAAATAATGGATGACATGCTCTTTGTAAGTGTTAAATTTGCCAAGGAGTGTGCATGTGTGTGTGTGTGTGTGTGTGTGTGTGTGTGTGCGTGTGTGTGTGTGTGTGTAAGTGCATTTGTGTACACATGGATTATAAATATGGATACATGTTTTATGTCATGTACGTATATGTGTTTGTGTTATATCATGCTTATCCAATGTGCCCTTCTTCGTTTAAAACAAAAGGGAGAGATTTGCTATTTCTAGCACGTTGAGTGACTGAGTAGAAGCATCATAGAAATACTGTATCTAGGACTACATAACCAATGTGTCTTTGGCACATTATTTGAGTAAAATTTGATCACTTTTCTAGCAGGTTGAAAGACTGCATAGAAGCTCTATCATTGACATAGTGTATCCAGGGATACATATCCAATATGCATTTCCTTTTTGAAGATAGTATGATTTGTGGGAAACTTAGCTGCTATTTCTAACAGGTCATGCAATGATGTAGGAGCTCTTTTGATGGCTTATAGCAAAACAAATGAGAAAGGAGTATTGAACCAAGGTGAGAGTTAAATGAAAAATGTTTTTTATTCATTATTTTAATAAACCCTCAAATTTATTCAGATACAGAATATAACTTAGATCCTTGTATCTTTTTACTATTTTGTATCTATTTTTCCAATTGTGGCATCAATGTATTGATTTAAAAAAAAAAACAAAAACAAAATGTGACACATATTGTCTTTTTTTTTTTACAGTTGGATTCCTTTCCTATTACTGAGCATTCAGCTATGAAATAAAACTGGAACCACTTGTCAACCAAAAGATTGAGACAAAATAACTTATATGCAATTGCTTGGACACAGATCAAAATTATTGTAGAAAATCTTGAAACTCATAGCAAAGTTATTTCTGAAGTTCTGAACCTTGGATATCGGAGGGAAAATCTAAACATGGTGAGGTATTTAATCCAACTGTCAGTTGTTTTTGCTATTCATCTACCCTTTGAATTATAAATATCAAAAACTTCAATGTCAGTGGGCTATGAGAATATTTGATAGACTGATAGAGTTACAGTTACTGTGGTACTATTCAATATACAGAAGAATTTTAGCTTTTCATAGGGTTGGGTATTTCCTGAACTTTAAATATTTTTAAAGGTGACAGTGAGCTCAAACCTAATTGATATATGTATATATAGTTTGTGGGACAGTGGTTGCAAGAAACAACAGAGCTAAACATCGGCTATTACTATGAGAACCAGAACATGGTAAAAGAAGGAAATGCAGAACTTTTAAAACATTTATGCAGCAGTTGCCAGACAGCAGGGAAGTATAGAGGTGACTGATCAAGGTAATTTGAGTGCACTCAACATAACACATACATTCATACATATACACATACATACACACATACATACACACATACACACACATATATATATATATATATATATATATATATATATATATATATATATATATATATATATATATACACAGATTATATATATATATCATCATCATTGTCATTTTAATGTCCATTTCCATGCTTGTATGGTCAGACAGAATTTGCTGAGATAGATTTTCTTTGACTGGATGCCCTTCCTGTTGCCAACCATTGCTTGTTTCCAAATAAATAATACTTTTCTGTGAAAGACTGGAAAAAAAGCAATATCATTTGTATGACGGTGATGCTCATTTACAATCCTCACATGATTTCAAGGCAATGGTACACACACACACACACACATACATATGTGTACATATATGTACATACAAAATGGGCTCCGTTCAATTTTCATCTACTGAATTCACTTGTCATATTTAACACATGAAGCATTAAAAACTTAGCTAAATGAAGATATAGTGGGATGGGGGAATACAAAGTCGGTCAGTGAATAATATGATATTTTGCCAGCAATTATGATAAACAATTCAGGATCATCATCATCATCATCATCATCGTTTAACGTCCGCTTTCCATGCTAGCATGGGTTGGACGATTTGACTGAGGACTGGTGAAACCGGATGGCAACACCAGGCTCCAGTCTGATTTGGCAGAGTTTCTACAGCTGGATGCCCTTCCTAACGCCAACCACTCAGAGAGTGTAGTGGGTGCTTTTACGTGTCACCCGCACGAAAACGGCCACGCTCGAAATGGTGTCTTTTATGTGCCACCCGCACAAGCCAGTCCAGGGGCACTGGCAACGATCTCGCTCGAAAATCCTACAGGAGCCAGTCAGGCGGTACTGGCAACGGCCACGCTCAAAATGGTGCATCTCATGTGCCACCCGCACAAGAACCAGTCCAGGGGCACTGGCAACGATCTTACTTGGCTTGCCGGGTCTTCTCACGCACAGCCCATTTCCAAAGGTCTCGGTCCGTAGTCATCGCCTCGGTGAGGCCCAATGTACGAAGGTCTTGCCTCACCACCTCAGCCCAGGTCTTCCTGGGCCTACCTCTTCCACGGGTTCCCTCAACTGTTAGGGTGTGGCACTTTTTCACGCAGCTATCCTCCTCCATTCTCACCACATGTCCATACCAGCGCAATCGTCTCTCTTGCACGCCACAACTGATGCTTCTAATGTTCAGCTTTTCTCTCAAGATACTTACACTCTGACGGGTATTCACATTGACATTACACATCCAACGGAGCATACTGGCTTCATTCCTTGCGAGCTTACGTATGTCCTCAGCAGTTACAGCCCATGTTTCACTGCCATGTAGCATGGTTGTTCGTACGCATGCGTCATACAGTCTGCCTTTTACTCTGAGTGAGAGTCCCTTTGTCGCCAGCAGGGGTAAGAGCTCTCTAAACTTTGCCCAGGCTATTCTTATTCTAGCAGCTACACTTTCAGCGCACCCACCCCCACTACTAACTTGGTCGCCCAGATAGCGGAAGCTATCGACTACCTCTAGTTTTTCACCCTGGAATGAGATAGAAGTTGTTTCCTGTTTGTTTGCAGTCTTTATTGCACCTGAACATCTGCCACAAACAAAAACTAACTTGCTAGTTAACCTGCCTTTGATGTTGCTGCACCTCTTATGTGTCCATAGCTTGCACCGGGTACATCTTATAGAGTTACTACCTACTCCTTTTCTACATACTGAGCAGGGCCATCTACCTGAAGGGGTTTGTGTTTTATCTACCTTCCTACTTATTAGGATTTTGGTTTTAGCTAGGTTGACTCTAAGGCCCTTCAATTCTAGACCTTGCTTCCACACCTGAAACTTCTCCTCTAGTTCTGATAGTGACTCCGCAATTAGGGCAAGGTCATCAGCATAGAGGAGCTCCCAAGGGCAACCTGTCTTGAACTCCTCTGTGATTGCCTGGAGGACTATGGTAAATAATAGGGGGCTGAGGACGGAACCTTGGTGGACCCCTACCTCTACCCGGAATTCATTGCTGTACTCATTTCCAACCCTCACCTTACTGGCCGCATCTCTGTACATGGCTCGCACAGCTCTCACTAGCCATTCTTCTATCCCAAGTTTCCTCATTGACCACCAGATAAGGGATCGGGGGACCCTGTCAAAGGCTTTCTCCATGTCAACGAAAGCCAGGTACAGAGGTTTATCCTTGGCTAGGTATTTCTCTTGCAACTGTCTCACTAGAAATAAGGCATCAGTAGTGCTTTTACCTGGCACGAACCCAAACTGCATCTCATCTAAATTGATTCGCTCCCTAATTAGTTGGGCTATGACCCTCTCTGTAACTTTCATAACCTGATCTAACAGCTTGATGCCTCTGTAATTATTTGTATCTAAAGCGTCCCCTTTACCTTTGTAGCAGTTGACTATGATGCTGCTACACCAGTCATAGGGTATGACTCCTTCGTGTATCACCTGGTTCGTAATACGGGTGACTAGGCTATAGCCAACACTGCCAGATATTTTGAGCATCTCTGCAGTGATTCCTGATGGGCCGGGGGCTTTCCCGGTCTTCATACTCTTAATTGCTTTATCTACCCTGGTACTATCAACTCGGATAGCTGGTCCCTCTATTGGGTCGACATAAGGCAGGCTCTCTTTCTCCCATTCATTCTCTTTATTAAGCAATCTATCGTAGTGGCATCTCCAGACCTCTTTCTTTGCATCCTCATTTAATGCAAGCGTACCATCATCCATGCGAACACATTTCTCTCCTACAACATCACTATTCTCTCTCCTACACTGTCTTGCAACCCGAAATACCTCGAGTCTTTGGTCCTCACGGCGCAGAACATTGGCAAATCTTTCCTTATCTGCTTCCCCTCTGGCTAAATAAACCTGTCGCCTAGCCTCCCTTCTGGCACATTGGTACAATTCCCTGCTACCACCGTTCTTCCAGTCCTTCCAAGCTTGTTTCTTTTGTCTAATAGCCCTGTCTACCTCCTTGTTCCACCACCACGTTACTCTGGGTTGGGAGGGGACCTTACACCACCCACAAATCTGGTCGGTGGCTTTCAACAGGTTGTCCCGCAGAAATCTCCAATTGTCTTCCACGTTGTATGATGCTATATCCCCTTCTATTTCGTTAAATGCTTCAAGTAACTTGTCTCTAAGTCTCTGTCCGTTTGCAGGGTCTTTAAGCTTCCACACCCTTCTTCTCCAAGCCTGTCTAATTCTGGGCACCCATTTTGCCTTGATCCCAAAGTCGCTAACTACTAATCTATGTTGTGGGGTACATTCTTCGCCAGGGTAGGTTTTGGCATTTATAAGCCGCCCTCTTTCCCTATTTCTGGCGAGGATGTAGTCGATTTGGCTAGAGTGTCTGCCGGAGCGGTAGGTGACTAGGTGACTGGCAGGTTTCCTGAAGTTGGTATTGCAGACCATAAGATTGGTTGCATCACAGAACTCCAGCAGTCTGGTTCCCTCCTCGTTGCGGGAACCGAAGCCATAGCCTCCATGTATGCCATGGAAGCCCCCAGCACGACGTCCGACATGACCGTTGAAGTCTCCAGCCACAAAGAGAAGGTCCCTGTCACTCGTCGACGAGATTCAATTTTATTCTGACCTCTTCAGCAAAGTAACTTTCACTCTATTTGCTAAAGGTAATGTTGACTGAATCAGTAAAAGATAAAAGATTGATGGTTATGGCGGAAGGAAAATAGAACTTTATGGAAACTTTATGGAGAACATTAGGTAAATTGGTGAGTGGGAACATATATAAGAAAAACATTAGATTAGTCCATTTTATAAAATAGTTGGTGATAGAAAGCATCCAGCCTTAGAAACCACACAAAAAAAAAAAGGAAAAAAAAGAAGATTGATTGTTTCCAATGAATGTCACGATGCTGGGAGACCCGTTCAACCATTGCAAACATGGAAAAATAAGGAAAAGACTGAAACATGATAATGATGATGGTAATGACAACGATGTTGATAAAGAATGATTGGATGACATTATTTTCATTATCCTGATAAATATTTGGTTTTGGCCTTATTTTAATCACCTTGTTGAAGATAGTCTTCCTTCACCTTAGTTACCAAAACAGTGATAAATGAATCATCAAGTAAATATAAAAGACTAAACACTGATATTGATGTAATGTCGATCTCACAGTGGGTAGGTACTTTAAGGATTTATTTCATATTTATTTACTCAGATTATTGGAAATTAATATTCAAATTCCAATAAAATCATTATATTGACCAAACACAAGGTTGTAATTTAGACCTATTCACAAAACACATTCAAGTATAATCAAGGTTATAAAAAGATAATTGAAATTCATATATATCTGTGTTTGTGTGTGCATGTACACACATGTGCATATGTGTGTGTGTGCGCGCACACATATGTGCATACATGTGTGTGCATTTGTGTGTGTGATAGATGAGATAGAGTACTAAGCAAAATACATTGTATTCATTTGGATAGTCACTGAGTTCAAACCTCACTAAGGTCAATTTCTGCTTTCCATCCTTCTTGGGGTAAGACCGAAAATACCAGTCAAATAATGGAATAACTTACATTTCAATAATACAGGCTAGATGTGAACAGAAATATGATGGAAGATGAAAACAAGATCTATAAAAATGTTCTTATCTGCAAGTACTGGGGTTGATACAGACAACTATACCATTAAACATGGTGCCCCAACATGGCCATAGTCCAGCCAACAACTAATACCAGCAGAAGAAGGAAACAAAAGAATGTATCAGTATGTGCATATGTATACACATATGCATATATCTACATTATTTTATTTATTTATGCGCCCTTTTAAATCCTAGCCAGGCTCATGGGCCTGGTTTCCCGGTTTCTATGGCATGTGTCCCCCCCCCCTGGACGGGACGCCAGTCCATCGCAGCGTTACTCAAGAAACAGGAAGAAAGAGTGAGAGAGAAAGTTGGGGTGAAAGAGTACATCAGGGGTCGCCACCACCCCCTGCCGGAGCCTCGTGGAGCTTTAGGTGTTTTCGCTCAATAAACACACACAACACCCGATCTGGGAATCGAACCTACGATCCTCCGACCACGAGTCTGCTGCCCTAACCACTGGGCCATTGCACCTCCATATATCTACATAAATGTGGAATATGTGTACAGCTTAGATGTGTAATACATAAGTTACTGTACAAGTGAGCTAGCAAAAAGGAATTAAAGACATTAGCCAAGGAGAGATAATTGTACTTGTATAGACATGTATTGTAAATGGACTATAATATCTACATAAACAATTGCTGCATGTTCAGAGTGCAAAGTATCCTTGAAAAATAGGAAGATCAAGAAAGACATGAGCTCTAAGGATGTTGGTTCTCACAGGACAAGATGACACAGAACTGCTGCACTCATCCAAACCAAGACAACAAGAAAATGGTAATGACAGTAATTAGAAACAAGATGGTTGGATAATTAAGAAATTTGTTTTAGTCACAAGGTTGATGTACACTCCCACTCTGTAGCATATTGGGAAGGCATCTTTTACTATAGCCTCAGGTTAATCTATGCCCTGTGAGTGAAAATGAGCAGATGGAAATTGTATAGAAGCCCATCAGTGGATTGTACCTGTAAATCAAAAGGTCTAGCCTTGTCACATTAAATTTGCTTAGGGACTACATTAAGTACTGGTGGAATATTCAGTCATTTACATGCTAATTCAATGAGCCCGAGAACTTAGTTGATTCAAGTGGAAACTCAATTCTGATTGAGACACATTTCCTTATGATTATTAGTAATATTAACATTCAGGTCATACCTTCAAGTTTCAGACTATTTTTTAATAATTCTTTAATATATCCTGACATAATGATATGCAGGGATCCTGTACAGGCTACTTTTGAGAACGAAGAGAATTAGTCTGAAAATAGAAATTCTCAAGGTGCCGAACTATAATCAGAATGCTTTACTGGGTTCGTTGGTGATAATAACTCTACTTTGAAGCAGCATCACTCATAACATAGATGCTTCACACAAACAACCAGCCAACCAATTACAGGTTTCTCATTGCTAACCATTAACATAATCCTAGATACACAATACTAAAAAAATAAAAAATAAAAAAAGAAGTTTGTTATGACTAGAAAGTCTTCAATCATAGGTCTCTCCATGAATAAGTCTGTTTTAGAATTAAGATGCTACAACAACTACTACTACTTCTGCTTCTTCTTATATTTAGTTACCAAGAGATACAAGAACCTATGTAGCCAATTCACAATTGCTGGAGTGTCAGGTGGATTGCTTTGCAGTAATTGTTTTGACTCTCAGCACCCTAAGTTCAAATCCCACCAAAACAAGCTTTGCCCTTCATACTTTTGGAGTCAATAAGCAAAGCATTAATTTTATAACTGGATCAGTTCTTCACTTTTTGTTAATCTTTCTATTTCTTTCTCTCCTAGGAGAAATTGACTGTGGTTAAACATGGAAAAGGATGGGATTTGCCACGTCTAAAATATCCAAGACATGTCATATGTCATGATGGCACTCTGACAATTCCATCAAGGAATTGAGAGCACACGGCATGGAAATTGAAACCAAGAGAAAGACACACACTAACTAAATCCTCAAGTCTTATTCCTCTCTACTAAATAGTCCTTTAGAACTATCTACCTCATAATGAGTAACCAATTAAAACTTGTTGAAACAAAGAATACTTTCTAAGGAACTAAAATCCAAAAGATAGTCTGGACTGGTTCAAATAATTTACCATCCTCCTCCTTTCTATCACTCTGTCTCTGTCTTTGTCTGTCTGACTGTCTTTTTCTCTCTCTCTTTCTTTCCCTTTCTCTCTATAATGTATTTGAAATAAGCAGAAATGCTCTATATTTCAAGACAATTGTTTATTTAAATTCTACCCATATTATCGATCTAAATTGTTTTAATTACATTCAATGACCTTTCTTTTGCTTTTTCTTCTCATTTTCTCATATAACTGTAGCGGTGAAGAACTGTCGGAAGACGCAAATGAAAATCTGGATGACTCACATTGTCACTCAATCTATATACAGCATAACAATATTTTGGCATATTTGGATTGTTTTACTATCCATTAATGTGATAGCCAAATTGTCAGAACAACTGCTTACTTTACTGTAGATGATGCTACTACTACTATGCAGTTTTCTGCTTGCTATTCTTCTTGCAAGAGAGGTGGACATCGCAAAAGCAAATCAATGTGAATGCAATACACACACACACACACATACACACACACACACACAATGAATAAAAACCATCCGAAATGTTAGAATAGGATTTTAAAATGTCACTCTTTAGAATGATTATTATAATAAGACTGTTATTGTTATTCAGCCTTTTTTGAGTCAACTTCTGATTAAAACCTTCCAGCTAAACATGCTCTCTGTTCATAAAAAACTATAGTTTCTAATGTATCGTTCCTTTTTGAAGATGACAATGTGTGATTTGAGCAAAATTTGGCCGTTATCTCTAGCAGGTCGAGTGACCATGTGAAAGCTCTTTTACGATGAATATATTTTGTTATGAAAGTGGGTGGAAAGTGAGAAATATTGAAGATAAGCCATATAAGGTGTGTATGTAGAGTTAAGTGTAATGTAAGAGAATTCTTGTATTTAAATTTGCAAGAGATGATTTATTTTCAAAAAGCTCATGAGTGACTTTCAACATAAACTTACAAATATATTACTGTATACTTAATGAGTTTCATAGATTTGAGAGAAGTGGTAGGTTCAATTTAGCTTCTTGTCAGTCTCAAGTTAATAGCATAGAAACAGATAAAGAGTTAATGTGCTCAATTAAAAATAATGTTCTATGACTATTTTTTTCACCTGTATTTCAATCACAGTTTCTTCGTTTTAATTAACACAAAATGTAGAGAACCAATAAGGGGAATCTTTAAGTGGTAGATCAACCTGCTAGAAATAGCCTCTTAACTTCCCTCAAATCATACCGCGTTGTCTTAAAAAAAAAAAAAGAATATATTGGACAATGTAGTTCTAGATACAATGTCTGAATAACAGGTAGGATGGTCATGACTGGAATGAATTTGATCTTAGATGAACTAGATGGGGGATGATTTAAGGTTAAACAGCAACACCAAAAATTTTCATGACACATGTATGACTAAAAGACATCTTATATACTGTAACCAATGAACTTCATAAAACCTGGCAGTGGTTATTGAATTGTACAGTATTATCATGTAAAGGAAGGTGATGGTAGAATGGGAATGCTACCCTGAAAGTGAATCTAATGAAAGGTGGGAGAGAGTCCTGAAAATAATGATAGTGAAGGCTCCAAGTGCATGCCTGTTGATTGGAGAGGGCACTTAGAAAGGCTGATCTAAAAGTTCCTTGTAGTTATTTGTTTAATTTTTCTTTTCCTGTCTGAACTAAGCAAACAAAATGTACCAATTGCACTGTAGTTGTGCTTAGCTCTAAGGCAATCCTAACTGTGCAGACTTATAATCAAAAGCAGGCCATGAATGACCATCCTGTCTGTTTTTTTTTTTTGTTTGTTTTTAAGAAACACAATTTCTAGGACTACACTATCTTCAATACATATGTCACCCTTCGTTTTAAAGATGGTAAAAGGTGTTTTTTAGTGATTTGGTGCTATATCTAGCAGGACAAAGAATCACATAGAAGCTCCTTATTTAGTCTGACTGATGTAGACTTATAATATGTGCAACAACACTAAGACTAAATACAGATGTGACTGACTATATACTTAACTTTCATTGTATTAGTACAGTAGTAATTATTGTTTTGCCCCCAAAAATCTTAAAACAATAAGTAAATAAAATATGTATCCATACAATGGCATTAACATTTTGATAAATAGTTTTACTTATACTTAAGCATCAAAGAAAAAAGGTCGGCAGAAGCTCATGTTATGTAACAATGAAATTGTTTGGTTCAGTCTCCACTCTAAGATACTGAAAAGGTTTGCATGGAACCTTATTTAACGAAGAAGCTAAATACATTCAATTTCACTTCATATATTTATATATCATTTTAATGTATTCAAATTTGGTCTTACAGCATTTATGTAAACTGTTATTAGTTTGATTAATAAAATTTACTCTGGGTCGAGATATAATAATCTAAAGTTAATGGTTGAAAACGGCAATAACATTTTTTTTTTTTCAACTTCAATGGTAAGAAATTCCCAAGAGAGTTAGCTGAACAACAGAGGGTCTTCTGAGAAGAAAACCCTGCTGAGGAAAGTGTTTCAGCCCTTAACTTCTAACACTCTAAGAGGGCTGGGCCACATCCAGATCACAACTCGCTTCTGCAAGTCGTACCTGAAAATAAGAAATCAACAGCAAATATGGTTCCGATTGATAGTATCATAAGTGTGTGTGTATGGGGAGGGAGGGAGGGAGGAAGGAAGGAAGGAAGGAAGGAAGGAAGGAAAGAAGGAAGGAAGGAAGGAAGGAAGGAAGGAAGGAAGGAAGGAAGGAAGGAAGGAAGGAAGGAAGGAAAGGAAGGAAAGGAAGGAAGGAAGGAAGGAAGGAAGGAAGGAAGGAAGGAAGGAAGGAAGGAAAGGAAGGAAGGAAAGGAAGGAAGGAAAGAAGGAAGGAAAGAAGGAAGGAAGGAAGGAAGGAAAGGAAGGAAGGAAGGAAGGAAGGACAAATTCTATAACTAGTAAGGGAGCTGTTGGTCTACCATCTAAACCACACAACCTATCTCTCTCTAAACCACACTCTATGATCTTAAAAGCAGTTAGGACAATACACTGGATATTGTAATCCCTGATATACAAAAATATAGAATGTTTTTTTTTTTTGCTCGGGACTGGTCTAAGGTTAAACAATAACAGCAACAACCCAGAGTTTGAGGAAACTACTGATGTTCTCTATAGCAACCCACTCGAATAAGCAGTCAACAAAACCTCTTAAACGTTTAAATGAGTTAAGATGTCATATTGACATTGAGACTATAATTTTATGAAGGAACAGCGCCTATATACTAGAGATAGACATCAAATGACTATAAACTACTTTGGTATATCCCACTGATGAAGGTAGAATATTTATTACTAAACCGGAAATCTGAAGATTTAGGGTTAACCATGTGTATGTGGAGAGAGAGAGAGAGTATTAAAAACAGTCATTATAATTTCACATAAAAGTTAAATCTTGGAAAGTTACTACATAGTTTCACATACCATAGAAGTTAGAAAAAAAATTATTGCTTGTTTATTTCACATTCAAGTTTGTTTATATTTCTAAGATATTCAGGTTTTATGATCTATGAATTAAACTGATAAATTTTCATAACCCTATATTTCAAATTTTAAAAAAAACATATCAGTCTGATGCATAGAGCATAATACCTGAGTATGTTAGATACATATGCTGTATACAATTTTATCGTATTCTGTTGCTTGCTGTGCCTGAATAACATTACCAACCACAAATTTAGGAATTCAAATAGAGATCCTAGATTGTTGCAGCTGTTTAATCCCAAATCAGCTCTGACTGAGGAAACCTATGATTGAAGATATTCCAGCATAGTGTATACTGTATAACATTACGCAATATGTCCTTCCTTGTTTTGCTTTTATTGAATGATAGAATTTGATTTGACAGAAATCTGGCATTTGTTTCCAGCAAGTTGAGTGACTACACTGAGATTTCCCCCCCAAATTCAATAATAATCCTATTATACTGATATTATATCTAAGGAGAATACAGAATAATTTGAAAAATTGCAATTCAAATTACCCACACAAAATACGAGACATATTCGTAAATGTAGCAATTGTTGAACATCATCAAAGATGATTCATTCATGTTCAATGCCACTTATCATTCAAGAAGGAACAACTAACTCTTATTCAGCTAATCTAATACCGTGACAGAATCTTATAGGGTGTCAACGAAAGGATAAAAATCAATGCTTTTGATCCAGATAACATAAAACCATTTGGCAAATCCTTCAAGAATTAATATCAGCGAAAGCTCTCCATAACAAAATAAAAGAATCTGTCAGAACAAAAAAAAAAAGAATTACCAATATTCTGTGAATAATGAAGTCTGAACTAGTGAAGGTTATTTCATTCGTTAATTCTTGAAACTAATTAGATGTCAAACATCTTTAAGGTTTTAATGTTGCTGTTTTAATGTTGCTATATAAACAAATATGCTGGGGAAGTCTCTATAAAAAAAATTTTCTAAATGCTTGTTTCAGAGATTTTTTTAATGTCATTTAGTTCTGCAGAATTTGTCAGAAAATAAATAAATATCTAGGTGAGAAGAAAAGGAATAATCAGTTAAAAAATCAAAAAATATATTGTTTGAATAATAACCTTCAATGTTTTGTCACAAATTTTGACTACAATCGAGGACTAAATGATCAAAAACTTAATAAATCAAGATGATTAGGCAGATATTTTTTTTAGAATCTTTAAATCCAGGAATACTAAAAACATTTTTAGAAACCATCCTGTATATTTTGCTGTTATCAGCCATCAAAATATCTGATAATATATCAATGACTGAAAGTATGAAATGGTATTTAACCCGATTTGTGAACTGTTATATCCTTAAAATGTTGGATTGTTGTAACACCCACTTTAGTATACAGTATACGTAGTAAACCCAGTAAAGACATGACTATCTTTGACCACCTACTACGTACTCTGGTACTTCATGTACTTCTCTTGACTTATAGTGACTACATTATTCCATTCATCATTACTACTAATTCCTTACAACATCTCTCCTTTTAAGTTTTTCTGAGGAAGTGTCATTTTATTTAGCAATAATTTTTTTTTATTCATCCCCACCTCCCTTTTTTGAATTTTTTCGTACAATTTGGTATTTTTTATGCTTGGCATATATTTTCAGGAACTCTGCATGTTTTCTTTCCCTCTCACTTGTACACCTGGGATCAATCACCTGCAGTGGCTTTGGTACTTGGAATGTATCACACAACCATTCCATCGGTTCCTCCAACTTCTTTGGCTCGCTTTCCACGAATTTCTTTTTCAGTTGATTCCTATGTCTCTTTAGTATGCCTTTTCTATTTTTTACCCAATACATCATTTTACCAATGCATTTGGTAATTACGCCATCTTCCCAACTCTGCTTTCCATTCTTCTATGCCCTCATATACATCTTTATACCAACTTCAAAAAATCTTGCTATGTCCTCCCTGGCACAACTTGTTTTCTTGTCAGGTAGCAATTTATCAAAAGACTAATTTTACTTTCCTTGCAAACATCAGCTCTGCTGGTGAGCTATCTGCTGGTGTATCTGGTGTCATGGTACACTCTTAAAAATTGTTGAAGAGCTACCTCATCCATAACTTCCTTCTGTATGTTCCGACACTTCCAATAGGTACTGGACAATGAGCTCTTTTCACTGAAAATTTTACACAGTATATCTATTGTGTCATTAAAGTTTATGTCCGAAGGTTTTCTCGAGAGTAAATAACTACTGTATCATTCATGTTATGTTGCCACCAGTTTTCTCAAGATTAAGTGTGTTTTCATCTCATCATCCCAATCTTTACATCTTTTCTCAAAGATTTGCTCATATCTTCTGTAGTATTCTTCGAAGTTAACTCCTTTGTCAGGTTCGTATTTGAACTCTGTTATGGAGTTCGCAACATAGTCTGATGAAAACATTCTTTCTGAATTTCCTGACAACTTCATTAATTGCAGCATTTGTTGCTGTAATAGCAATTGTAGTTGTTCTTTCAGTTGTTGTTGTTGCTGTTTTTGGAACTTGAGCAAACCAGCCAACAAATTTTCCATAAATTTTACGATTTGTTTTTTTTGGTAAAATTCACACAACAAAACTTTGTGAGTTTGTTAACTTCTCAGGAGTTATTAATTCCTCGTAGAGTTGTTTAAATCCTTGTCGAGTTTATTAATTCTTCGTGAGTTGCTTAATTCCTCGTCGAGTTTATTAATTCCTTGTGAGTTGTTTAAATCCTCATTGAGTTTATTAATTCCTCGTGAGTTGTTTAAATCCGTTGCCATAGTTATATCCTTAAAATGTTGGATTGTTATAAAACCCACTTCAGTATACAGTATACTTAGTAAAACCAGTAAAGACATGACTATCTCTGACCACCTATGATGTACTCTGATACTTCTCATACTTCTCTTTACTTATAGTGACTAGGTTATTCCATTCGTCGTGTGGGAAGGGTGTACCACTAGTACTAATTCCCTACAATATGAACAAAATCAAGATGAAACTTGGTACAGGTTTTATCATTTTCTATTAGCTTTCCTTGCAGGCATGACTTGGCTGTGGTGTGGGCGGTGGTATAGAGGACTGAATATCAACACATTCAATGTCATTCCTCTATACAATGATAACATGACATAGCAAATAAGAGAGAACATGAGTGGTAGAGAATAAGAGGGTTATACTGTATACAAATTTTATATATATATATATATATATATATATATACAGTTCTATATTTAAGAGACGAGGAATTGTGTACATTATTTACATTTGACAGATATTTGTCCTCATCTTGTTTGTTGTTGACACGCTTCAGCTGATATACCCACCAGCCTTCTTCAGGTGTCTTGGGAAATTTCGAATTTGGGTTCTCATTCCTAAGGTATTTTTTGATGTTGTTGTTATTATTATTATTATTATTATTATTATTATTATTATTGTTATGCCCATGGGCATATGGTGTAGCGGTTGAGAGCGCAGGCTACTAACCCCAAGATTCCGAGTTCGATTCCAAGCAGTGACCTGAACAGTGATAATAATCATAATAATAATAATAAAATAATAACATCGAAAAATACCTTAGGAATGAGAACCCAGGTTCGAAATTTCCCCAAGACATTTGAAGAAGGCTGGAGGGTATATCAGCCGAAACGTTTTAACAACAAACAAGATGAGGACAAATATCCGTCGAATGTAAATAATATACATAATTCCTCATCTCTAAAATATAGAACTGGAAAGATTATTATGTTTACTTGAGTAAATCCTTTTTAGAGAGTTCTCTTAGCTTCTCTGATTTTTATATCCAAGTCATAAATTCAGAAATCTAATAAACAATAATCTGAGTAGAATTTCACATCAGTTCCTAGCTTTTCACACACACACACACACACACACACACACACACACACACACACACACACACACACACACAAGAAAAAAAAACTGTTCTGAAAAAGTGACTAAACTCCAAATAGTTGGGAATATAAAATCTATTCCATCTTTGATATCAAGTGAAAAGGAGGAAATTTTTAGCTGATAAAATATAACAGATATTAAACTCAAATGTATATTATCAACTTGCATTACCATTTGAAAAGACTCTACTTATAGCAAACTTCTAAATGTATACATCTTATTGACATGTTTGAAATGCCAAATATTTCAAGAAAATTGTAAAGCAATGCAATCAATATTCATTATCTACACACCTACCAAAACACTTCTGATAATAGTAATAATCAATAAACAATATTTTCCCAAAATCCCACTTGGCAACTCTTATCATAATTTCACTAAATCAAATATATTAGATACTCTTCCATAATACACATAAATTGATTATATTCCATGGATTACCAAAGTAATGATTTTTACAGATCAATAGTATCAAAATATGGCAATGAAATTCTTTTTTTTTTTTTATCTTGCGCTAATATACCATCCAGTGATACCTATCAGGCATTTACATTTTAGTATGTATATGTATTTGCATCTATGAAAATATAAACCAAGATCTTTGGAAAAGAAAAATGAAAGTTGTAATCTTCATAGCATTAGCAATTTATTTGATTTAAAATGACTTCAACAAAAAAACAAGGCTAATTTATGATCTCACAGTACCAAAAAGATAGGAATTCTTTATTTAGAATGTTTATCTTTATTATCTAATTTTGTGTGTGTGTGTGTGTGTGTCTCTCTCTCTCTCTCTCTCTCTCTCTCTCTCTCTCTCTCTCTCTCTCTCTCTCTCTCTCTTTCCATGCACACATATTTAGATGTACAAATACAAAAAGAATATGTAGAAGAATTTATTCACGTAAGCTCATTCAAAACTGAGGCTTTATTCTGTTGCTACTGTGATGCATGCTAAAATTCAAGATTTTTCGAGAGATATAAAGACAAAAAGGATGGAGAACAATTTTGTCTAAAATTATCATCAATTAGTACAATGATAATTTTTCAGACAGTCATATGTTTAGATATGAAGAGCTATTTTAGTATTAATATCATCAGATAGCATTTTGATTGGTTTGATCTTCAATTATCATTAAATATCTTATTTCTGGATATGCGCAGAGTACCTGTCTGGATTCAAAGCTTCATTTCTAAACAGAGATATTGATGCATATATCACAGTTAGATACTGATGCATATATCACAACAGAGATACTGACAGGTTAAATACCATGAAAACATTTTCTCTGAGATTGAAACAGTCTTTCTTATATTTTAAAGATAAGATGTAACTGTTAAGTTTTAGTGTGTGAACACTTTGAGAGACGACATTTATGAAATGAAATATTAACTGATTCTGAATGTTGCAGAGAATAAGACCCTTATTGATGGTGCTTCATCAATTAAGTAATAAAATAGCTTCAAATTTAAAACTGAGCAAAACTGTCTTTATAAATTACATATTGTCATGAACATTACTGTATAGTACATGCAACTTCAGAGTGCCTAAAGTCCCACTCTCTTCAACCTGAGTTAGGAGCAGAGGTTCAAAGCATTGTATTTCCTTAGTATCTTTCTGCAAAACATAAGGATCTGCATGGATGAGTGAAAGGGAAAGAACACTTAAAAATTGTATGGTAAAAGAGCCCAAATGAACATGCAACACAGTAAGAGATTGATATGAGAGAAATAATATCAAACACCCTCATTCGTCAATTATTTAATTGAGAAGAAAGGCTTTAACAACAGCATCGATGATAGTCCCCAACATGACCACAACAAACTGGTTGAAAGCAGCAAAAGTGTAAAAAGAGTATTCATGCAGTTGGCTTTCTAAGTCACATGACTTATTGAATTTTCATTGCATGTTGTTTGAAGAAGATATCGAATGTAAATGGTGTGAATGAAAATCTATCAGTCTGAATTCTCATTTATTATTGATTTATTACATAGGCATAAAAGAGCCAAAAACTGCCAGGAAAGAAGTAATGAGAGTGTGTAATCTTCTGTGTCTTCTTGAAAGACATTAGTAATGCAGAGACAATGAAGTTGCTAAATATCAGAAATAAAAGGTAGGTCAGTCACATTTAAAGCTTGTTTAAAGCTTACCCTAGACCTGTTGCTGCTTAGTATTCCTTAGTGTTTCTTACTACACACACACATACACATACATACATATATGTGTAAACCTAATCAAGCAGACTGCATAATGAGCTAACTATTTGAAAAAATATGCATTATTCACATGACCTTCTAATTGTTTTTATCATTTATAGAACAAATATAAATATATAAATGGTGGGGGAGGGGTGCGTGTGTAATAGGTGCAGGTGTGTGGTACAGCCTCAGGCTGACCAAAGCTTCTACACACACACACACATTACAGAATGTGATATGTTCAAAAAGACTATGTCCAACCACTTGGCATGTTTGAGAGTAAATAAATATTTATATATACATATTCCTATTTACAAATACATATATTTACACAGGCATGGCTATGTGGTAAGAACCTTATGTCCTAACCACATCATTCTGGGTTCAGTCCTACTGCATGGCACCTAGGGCAAATGTCTTCTACAATAACTTTGGGTCAACCAAAGCATGGATTTGGCAGATGGAAACTGAAAGAAGTCCACTGGATATATGTGTATGTCTATATATCATGAACTCCCCCATTGTTGGACGATGTATGAGGGTTCGGCAATTTCTCACCAATCAACCACACAGATGATTTGTTTATAGTGATCAAATGGTTGTGTTCACATAAGATCAATCCCTCCATCATATCGACATTACCTGTACAGGCACACCTTGTGCCACATGTCAGATGATGAAATGATCACAGAGCAACATGAAATGAAGTGCTTTGCTCAGCAACACAACGCAACACCCAGTCAAGGTATCAAACCCATGATCACACAGTTGTGAGCACAACATCCTAACCACTAAGCCATGCACCTTCACACACACACACACATACAGACACAGACACACACACACACACACGCGCGCACACACACACACATATGGATGTATGTCACTGTGTCTCTGTTGTCCCACCACCACCACTTGACAACCAGTGATAAAGTGTTTACATCCCTGTGACTTAGAGGTTTGGCAAAAGAAATTAATAGAATAAGTTACCAGACTTTAAAAAACTAAGTACTGGGGTCGATAGATTCGACTAAAAATTCTTCAAGGCAGTGCCCCACCATATCTATCTATCTATCTATCTATCTATCTATCTATCTATCTATCTATATATATATACACACACACAGACACATATATATATACATATATATTTATATACATATACACACACACATACATATACATATATATATGCCTATATCTATCTACACATACATATAAATCAATCTATCTTTTTATATATATATATAAAGAGAAACAGAAAGGTAGGCAGATAGATATTTATATAGTTGTCCAATAAGTTTTGCTTTAGTAAAAAAAAAAGCCATTTATATATATATATTCAGTGATGTGGATGTTGACTGTGTTTTTTCATCCCTGAGTTTTATCCCATTTTCTTTTTGACATCACTCCAACTCATAAATGAAACGTTGCATTTTCAGATCTCAAGTAAAAAAGACAACAACCTATATTCTTGCTTTCTGTCATGTCTGATCTCTCAAAATTTACAATTTTATACTTGGAATGTTCTTTAACATCAAACCATTTGGTAATATGAATCAGTTGTTATGAGACCAAGTCTATAATACTGTATAAGCAATAATATAATACATATATACACACATGTACATGCACATATACGTATACAGTTATACACATATGTACATATGTATGTATATGTGTGAGTGTGTGTGTGTATATATATATGTGTGTGTGTGTGTGTGTGTGTGTGTGTGTGTGTGTGTGTGTGTGTGTGTGTGTGCTTGTGAATGCAAAGTCCTACATAGGCGAGGAATGTAGAACCCACCATAGTTTAGTGGTTAGTGATTTCAGATATAGAGTTTAAAGGACTCAGAGACACAAACCAGCATAGAAAAGAAAATTATGGAAGCATAAATATACAGTGAACAGTCATAAATTTAGAGAAGTACCAGTTAGTGCATTTGAAAAAAGGGGAGATGACGAAGATGTATAACTTAGAGGAGAACTAGAAGCTCCAACATGACAACCCACTGAGAACAACAGAGCAAATCAGAGGCTGGTGCAAAGTTCTAGCCAGATCAAAGGGGACATAGAGGTGGAATAATGAGGTAAATAGAGTCATTAAAGCAAAGAGTCAGAAAAGGAAACACTAGAAAAATGAAGGCAAGAAAGAATTATATCAGGTAGCTAGAACAGGTGAGCATTGCAATGGAAGAATCAGAAAGGAAAAGGTTTGCCAAAGTTTTAAAGTGTGAGGCTCTGAGGAATATAGTGTTCCAGATTGCAAGACTGTATCAGGGAGAATTGAGGAGCCAAAAAGATGTGGGTGAGAAGTGACTGGATGAATAATGGTACACTTGCAGTCAGTGATGCTGAAAAGAAAGAAGCATGAAATTGCTACTATAAAAGGCTATTAAATATGGGCAATGCAAGAGAGAAAGAGGGTCTTTCCAATGTGTATCCAACAGAGGGACCAGCTATCAACAGCAGTATGACTGACAAGGCAATTAATGATATGAGGGTGGAGAAAGCCTCTGGTCCATCAAGAAGCATCACTGAGATGCTTGAAATATCTGCCAGTGTGGAATATGGCCTCGTCATTCATATAGTTAATCAGGTCATACAGGAAGACGTTATACACAAACTGACATAGCAGCATTAAAGTCAACTGTTACAGGGGTAAAAGAGATGTCTTAGATGTAATTACAGAGGTATTAAATTGTTGAACCAGGTCACAAAAGTTACCAAAATAATTATAGCCCAATTAATTAGGAAGAGAATCAGATTAGATAAGATGCATTTTGATTTTGTGCCAAAGAGAAGTACTAGCGATACCCTCTTTCTGGTAAGACAACTTCAGGAAAAGTATTTAGCTAACATTAAACGATTGTACCTTGCATTCAATGATCTAGAGAAAGATTTTTACAGGCTTCCTGATGTTGTGATCTACTGGTCTCTGAGGAAGCTAGGTGTTGACAGGGGTGGTGTCAGTAAGATGAGTGTTTACAAGTACAGCAACAGATTTGATGTACACGTAGGAGTTCACCAGGGCTGGTACTTGGTCTCATCCTTTCCATCATAGTCCTTCCAACCATAACAGAAATTAAAGACTGGTAGCCCTTGTGAACTACTATATACTGATAACCATTCTTATATAGTGGAAGCTGAAACAGATTAAGGAAAGTAATTCCAGGTGTGGAAGCAAAACCTGGAATCAAAGGGACTTACAATTAACTTAGAGAAAAATCAAACTTCTAGTCAGCAGGAAAACACATAAGACTCTTCTCCCTTCAGGAAAATAGCTTCACACCTTATATAGAAAGGTGTATGCAGAAGTTCCATAAGGTGTATTCAGTGCAAGCTATGGACAAACAAGACGTGCAGTTGGATCATAGGCAGGTTACAGAGAAAGCAGACTTTGTGGCAAATGTACAGAAGCAATAAACACCAAGGACACACAGAGAAATAGATTCCCTTGGATGCCTAGAAGATTTACTGGTGGCAGTAGCTAGTTTCTGCTACTTAGGTGACCTAATCAGCAGTGGAAGATGTTCTCAAAAGATAGCTGCTAGAAGGAGAACCAAATTGAGAAAGTTAAGAGAATTATTATCTCTGTTGATAACAAAAGTTCTTTCTTGCAAAAAAGAAAAGCAAATTGTATACTTGTGGACAAACAGTAATGCAACACAGTATCAAGACATGAACCCTAAACACAGAAGACATTTAAAAGCTAGAAAAGAATGAAGCTTGTATATTCTGCTTGGTGTGAAGTGTTATGATGCACATACGACAAAGTGCAAATGGAGGAAATGACAAAAGACTGTTGACAATGATAAATAGTGAGGCACTGAGAGTCAAGCTCTTGTGAACTCCTACTAACACAATAAATTTGTTGTGTTTCTCGTTAACCCCCAGCTTACTAACAGCACCTCTACTTATGATTAGGATGGCTCTCTCCAGGTATTCTTAGTTTTCATCGTGATCATTAGATCAAGAAAGAAATCTTACTGTAGGCTTTCTCAAGATTTACAAAAGCCAAGTACAACATGAAAGGTTCATTAGGATCACAGGAAAGTTAACATAGAAAGTAAATTTTGTATGTAGCAGATGCACAAGAACAAGAAACACTAAGGACAAAAGGGAAACAGATTTTCTTGAATGCCCTGGAGTGATGTCAAGGTTGTTATGATATTTTCGTTAACAAAACTATACAGCTTAGAGTAAATGCAGCATTCAAATTTTACAGGTGATGTTACAACTTTTTCCCATTTTCTTTTATACAATACCTCATATTTAATCATTAAAATATATGAGTGCCATTCTTGCATGGGTTAGATTGTATTTGTTGAGGAGGATTTTCTATAGATGGTTGCACTCCCTGTCACCAACCCTCATGTGTTTGCATGAAAAGTAATATTTCCCAAAGACAAAATATATATCAGAAGATAGGAAACAGAGGATACCACTAGCACGATGGTGGCACTTGATTACAACTATCACATCATGTCAAGGCAAGAGAACAGTAACATAAACAAACCTATCTGTGTGTGTGTGAATGTGTGTGTGTGTGTGTAAGATAGAGACAGAGAGAGAGAGATGGGATTCTGTCCACCAAATCCACTCAAAAGGCCTCAGTTGGAGCAGGGCTATTGTAGAAGACACTTGCCCAAAGTACCATGCATTCCCTATCTCTAATCATTTGTCACTCAGGGCACTTATCTACACATCCACTTTTTCCAATCCTGTACTCTATTCTGTCTCATATTCACCTGTTCCTCACATCGCTTTCTTTCTCTTTTCAGGTGAACAAGTTATCTATTCACCTCTCCAGCAAGACACCTGCTCCTATCCCTCTATTTAATAGCACATTCAGTTGATGGGACTTGTCATGTGGGTACTTGGTGATGTCCCTGGTGCTAATGTCACATAAAAAGCACCCAGTACACTCTTAAGTCAACATTAGGAAGGGCATCTAGCTTTACTGTGTACAAGTTCGCCCCACTTCATCTACTCTTCACACTGTAAAGTGATTGGCTAAATCAGCATTGAAAGTGTAAAGTTATGAGGTCTTTCTAGTCCTGTATCATTAAGGACTAATCAACTTCATTTGTGATGGTGGCATGAGTGCATGCACACTGCACACTCTGTAAAGTGCTTAACATTAAGAAGGGCATTCAGTCACAGAAACCAAGCCACATTTTACTTATGAGTACCTAGTTATTGTAAGCTGTAGCTCTCAATGAGAGACAACTTGGGCTGTGAAGACCCTTCCAATCTATGCTAGCATAGAAAGATGAACATGATAATGATGATGACGATGATAGTAGATGATATCTATTTATCCATCTCCCTGTATGCGTGTATCTGTGTAGTGTGTACCTGTGTGTATCTGCATGTATATGTCTGTGTGCATGTGTATGTGTATTCATGTATATATCCAAGTAGTTATTTATATTAAATGTTTTTATACCAACCTACCCAAGGCCACCTCTCTTACAAAACACCTCATTTAAATGTTCCTATTTAGATTAAAACATTTCTTCATAATTTTATGTCAAATCTCATTGCTAAATTAAGTTTCAAGCACCAGCTCAATTATAACAAATTCATTTAATTTTACTAAAATCCTTCAAATTCTAGATTATTCTTGAAATTATTTGAAATACACAAGTAGTGTGTTTCATTACGAACACAGCTACAAAACTATATATATACTACAGTGTTCCTTCAGAGTAATATTAACATATTACAGCATTCATGGTCTGTATGTTGTCCTGAAGCTAAGGACAACATATAAATCAGTGATATTTATATAATTGAATAATACATAAATTAAAGCTGTCCTTAGCATCAATTATTAAATAGCTACTTCAAAGGAATTTATTTTCACAATGTCCTCAGATTATATTAAGGAGAAGTTATGTTTTTAAACTTCAATCATTATATTATTTTCCTTCTATTTTATTCAAATCAATAAAAACATCATCAATTTTTTTTTTAATGTTGTAAAAGAAAATTTTACTTGAATGAGAAGCATTTCTGAAGCATTTCGGATATGCATTGTTAAATTAAAGCAACATGGTTAGAACTATAATTTTTATACTAAATGCACTAAAGTGAGAGTTCAATATGTATGTTTCCATCAATACAATCATTGTGGTATATTGTTTTGTATTGGTCGCCTTTTTAGTCTTACTACTGCTACTACTTTATGCACAGACAATCCATGCTTATACTTTAGTGTAGCAGTCATTGCTGTAGTCTTTCTACTATTTTACATGCTTAAAATTTGGGGTTGTCATGAAGCAGTTAATCATTTTTGATTTTGATTTAACAATACTTCTTATACTGTAAAACATCTCTTGAATACCTGTAATTTACAAGTTCATCAAATTTATCATCGATAAAAAAAAAAAAAAATGGTATAAATATTAAAGCTTGATATGGTTATTGCCTTAAATAAATACACCCCATCATATATTAAATAAAATGATACATATACGACAACGTTAATGATGATTTATGATCGGCCACCATGCAGAGAGATTTTGGATGTATATGTATATGTATACATACATGTCTGAGTGTATGTGTAAGTAAGTGTGTATGTGTGTGTGTGTGTGTTTGTATGTGTGTGTGTACGTGTGAGAGAACGTGTGCGTGTGTGCATGCACGTGATTCTTTTCGGTAGATATGATGGTCACCTTAGTTATCAATTACAAATCAATATTTTTGGGTTCGACTTTGACTGATTTACCTGTATGGAGAGCACAATTAATTAAACATAATGATCACAATTACAATTAATTCTACTTAATGATGATGAATTTGTAAAATACTGGGTAATATCTATCATAGTGTTCATTGATACTGTTATTACAAAATATCTATTTTAATTTTTAAAAAAACAGAGAGGGGGGGGAGATGGGGTAGGGGGAACGAGAGAGATTAGAAACTTCATACCAAGTGAAATAAACTATTTAATCTTAACGTACACTCCAATTTTGAAATAGAAATTTAACACAAAATTAAATGCCAAATTTATTATATTTTCATTTTTTGCAAGAAAAAGACAAATTATCTTAATATAATGGAAAAGAATAATTCTAAATATGACCTACTTTTACCTTAAATTATGAGTGATGGACTATAGTGTGATAGAGATATTTATGGTACCCTGCCACTTTTATTTTCGGCTATGGTGGTGAATGTGGTGTTAATTCTTCACAAATAAATTACTTGGTTGAATAAAATATATCAGTGTAATAAACAGAATATATGGTAGGTGAAATTTATCACATTTATCACAAAATAAAATTGACAACAGCCATAATACTTGTTCCATATCTGCATTAGAGTGGCAGGAGAAGGGGCAAGATAGGCTGGTGAGGATAGGAATAATTGGACAATGATAGGTTACTGTGGCTGATTTTCATTAATCCTGCATTTGTTAAGTCAGTTAACCATTAGATACTATTTCAATAAATATTCTAAAACTGATTTGTGAATATTCATAATGAACACAATAAAATACAAATATAATTAATCTCTTATGTTATAAAATCGAAAGTGGTTGTCATTAATTATTTAGAGATAGATATGTGTGTGTGTGTGTGTGTGTGTGTGTGTGCGTTCACGTGCATGTGTGTGTGTGTGTGTGTGTATATATATATATATATATATATATATATATATATATATATATATATATATTGAGAGAGAGAAAGAAAGTCAGACAGATAGAAAGCAAAGGCAAATAACCTAGAGGTTAGGATATAAGGCTTAAAATCAAAAGATCATGGGGCTGATTCCTGGACTGAGTGGTATGTGGTGCTCATAGGCAAAGGAATTCATTTCATGTTACTCAAGTTGACTCAGCTGAAAAAAGAGTACTAGCATCAGTTGGGAGCTAAGCTTGTAGCAGACAAACATCTCCTCAGGCATAGGAGTATAGATGCACACACACATACATATACAGATAGTGATACATACATACATACATACCTATATACATACCTATATATACGTATGTATATATATATATATATATATATATATATATATATATATATATATATACACACACACATATATGTATGTGTATATATATGTATGTATGTGTATATATATACATATACATATATATATATATGTATGTGTATATATATATATATATATATATATATATATATATATATATATATATATATATATATATATATATATATATATATATATATATACATATATACACACACATACATATATATGTACATATATATATACACACACACACATACGTACATATATATATAGATATATACACACACACACATATATGTACATATATATATATATATATATATATATATATACACACACACATATATGTACATATACATATATATATATATACATATATATATATATATATATAGCAAATAAGAAAGTGGAGAGGATACAAAATCGACAGGCATCAGCTGGTATGCATTTTGTAACCTCTCCACTTTCTTATTTGCCATATAAATCAAGGGTAAACCACTTCTTACCCCGGCCCATATATAACACTCAAGTGCGAGATTGCCACGCAATAACTAGCACTTGGGTATGAATAATTGAGTACACTACCAGCAGTATATTGGTTAGGTACTATCCCTTAGTTGGTTTCTCAACCTCTAACTCACACTGAAATATATACACACACACACACACATATATATCTAATACACATACACTCATGCATACACACTCATAAATAAAAGATATTATATAGAAGTAAGCAGGAAAAAGTTGTAACATGACATATAGGATTCAAATGTTGAGACTCCCTTCAGTCATGACTGACCATGGGATTGCACCTAGAAAGTTACCCTCTGAGGAACAAGTCCGGGCAAGGCTGTTTATGGAAGACCAGCAGTTGCCCATGCATACTGGCCAGCCCCTCTCCATGCCACCAGTGTTATCCAAGGGAAAGGCAAAGGGGCCGATACAGCTTGGCACCTGTGACGTCGCAACTCATTTCTACAGCTGAGTGAACTGGAGCAAGGAGAAATAAAGTGTCTTGTTCAAGAACACAACATGCAGCCCAGCCTGGGATTTGAACTCACAACCTCACGATCGTAAGCTCGATGCTCTAACCACTGAGCCATGAGTTGGTGTCTCACAGAGTTTCCCACTTCTCCGTGGCGGTATCTCCGGCCTGCGATGCATCGTATACTTCTTCAAAAGCCTCTGCGAACTGTTCCACAAGATCAAGCTGAGTCATCTTGCTAACGTCAATATGCAAGGCCCCCAGTTTCTTTGCACTGTGGAACCTTTTTGGTTGCAGCCTTGTAACCTTCTTGGTTATATGGGTATTGTCAACTACTTCTAGGGAATTTTCTGGGTACTTAAGTGAGTCTATTTCAAATGTATATCTACTCCAAACTGTATATACTCTGCTCCAAGCATATATATTCCTTTTCGTTTCCCTCTTCCATGGACTCCATTCGCTTTGAACATAGCTGTCATCCTCCATATGCATCCCATGCTCACAATAATGCAATCTTATCTATTGCACACTGCATTGGAATCCCCTAATAGTCAGTTTACTTCTCAGTTCATATGTACTCTTTTGTATATGCACATAAACATTACACAGTCAGGGAAGTCATTTTTACTAACCTTCACAAAGATTTAACATATATAATTATCATGTCAGTCCCAAGTAGCATCACACTTTATACACAAATATTATACAATCTGCTTTCCATTCTGAAGAAGAATCCCTTTGTCATCAACAGAATTGACAGCACCCTGAACTTGCTTCATTCTCTTCTTAGTCTGGCTACTGTGCTTTCAGAATACCCACTGCCACTACTAATTAGGTTACATGGGTATTATCAACTACTTCTAGGGAATTTTCTGGGTACTTGAGTGAGTCTATTTCATATATGCTCTTCGTGATTACTGCTACAATACACCTGCCACATATTAAGTCTAGCTTCCCTAGTAGTCTTCCATTTCACTACTTGTGTGTCAATTATGTATCCTCGGCTCATCATAGGGAATTTCTAACTATTCTTTTTCCTGTATTCCCAGCATGGCCATTTCCCTCATTGTAGCAGAGTTCTGTTTTTTTTTTTCCTACTCATTTAGACTTCAGTCTTTGCTAAGTATATTTTCAGGGGTTTCAATTTCAAGTTTTGCCTCCATATCCAGAATTTCTTCTCCCAACTCTGATACAGATTCTGCTATATAAACTAGGTAATCATGTAAGACTAGATATGGTGTAAGCCTAACCAAACTTTTGCTAATTCTTTTCAGTGCAAGAATGGTCAAATGCAGACATAGATATATCAAGTCACTTTCTCAAGACCTCTATATCCACATCATATACATACATATCGTGTGGTTTGTGTCTATGCATGCATATACACATAAAGGTAACTTAGCAAAGACCAAAGTTCAAGTGAGCAGAAAAACAACAGGCAGGACTCAACTCTCTCTAGGAAAGGTGTAAGCAAGAATTCCATACAGTATACCCAGTGCAAGCGATTGACACACAAGATGAGAAGTGGAATCACAGGAAGGTAATAGATGAAGTAGACTTTGTGTGTAGTAGATGCACAGGAGCAATAAACACTAAGGATTTTCTCATACGCCCCAGGAGGTTCCCTGGAGCTAGTAGATAAGTTCTGTTGCTTGAGCGACTAAATTAATAGTATAGGAAGATGTTCTGAAAGTATAGTTGCTAGAATGAGAACAAGATGGGAGAAAGTTCAGAGGGATATTACTTCTGTTGACAAGGGGAAAAAAAAATGCGGTGGGGGAGGGGAAGGAAAAAAAGAAAGAAAGCCTCTCAGAGTAAAAGGTAGATAATATAATAGTTGCATATGAGCAACAGTGCTACATGGTAGTGAGATGTGCAACTGAATGCAGAGAACTTACAAATACTAGAAAGGAAGGAAGCTAGTATGTTCTGTTGGTTATGCAACATCAATGTACTTGTATGACAAAGTGCATGCGTTGATAGAAAAATTGGACATACAAGGCATAAGATGTAGTGTATGGAAGAGGAGACTGCATTGGTATGGTCTTGTGATGCTTAAAGATGAGGACAGGTGTATAAGAAAGAGCTCATTGCTAAATGTGGATGAACTTGCTGAAGAGAGAAACTTGTAAAGTTGTTGATGTTAGGACGGGTATTTAACTGTTGGGACCCAGCCAGAACAATCATTACTGCTTGCCGCAGACATCCTGCTTGTTGGATCTTGTCAATCCACTCGATCCATATCAGCATGGAGGACAGATGTTAAATGATGATGATGATGATGACAGCGTGTGTGTGTGTGTGTGTGTGTGTGTATGTACATATATATATATACATATACTTGCATGTGTGTGTGTACATAAATTGAGAGAGAGAGAAACAGAGATAGAGATATTGTCAACTTTTACACTTGCTGCTTTCTCTACTTTTTTAATAACATTTCATTCCCACGTTTTTTTTACCTCTCTATCGACCATCTGTTCTTCTATTCCCTGTATTATGCTGCTACTGAAAAAAAGTTTAAAGAATAGCAGTGAATCTCTCCTGTCTAACCATCACCTCTCTTTGATACTCATCTTGCCTTTCTTTCCTTGTACGATGCTGCCCATGAAATGAAAAATAGTACTGGAACCGACCCATTCGCTAGGTCATTCACCCATCACTAGGACTATATGTTAGGAATTATATCAGATTTGCATGACTACATACACTCTAACCATCACCCTGTCTCTCCCAGGCAACTCATTGTGGATATTCATCACCCACTCCTGCTTCTCGCCACTCCCATCAGTCTCTCCCTGTCTACCACCTTCAAACTTTAATCACTCTCTTTCCACTGTTATACTCTTGCTTTCATCACACACTTACCATGAAGCCTTTTTGAATAATAAGCCTCTTCCCCTTCTCAGTTAAATTGGTTTGAGTAAATGGATACATCCTAAAGTAATGATGACTCTTTCATTTTACATGATACAAGACAACCCCAATAGTGCTGGTGCAATGATAAAATGCTTCCAATATACTTTGTAAAGAGGTTGGCAAATAAGAGTTGATATGGACTGAAAGGACACAACCTCTCTTGTGTTGGTGTTACAATACAATGCAGTCACTATACCCTGTAAAGTGAATTGTATTAGGAAGGGCACCATACTACAGAAACCAAGGCCCCAGATCAATAAGTATGAATAAAACATGGTCATTGTGACCTGTGTAGAAAGGTAATGATTTCAAATAAGAACTGACTTTAATGATCCATTAAACCCATACCAGCATGGAAAGCAGATGCAGGATGTTAATGATGGTAATGATGAAGGGACATGTGAATGTGTTAGTGAGCAATTGTATACACACACACACACACACACACATACAGGAAGATATACATGTATCATCAACAGTATAATTTTTGTATTCACTTTCCAGGTTCACATGTGTTGGATAGGATGTCACAATCCAAGTCACCTCTTTGTTGTTTTTATCCTCCAAGATGAGTTGAGGAGCCATATCTCTCAATCATAAATTAAATTTGGCATTCTACAGCTAGATGATCTTTCTATCACCAATCACTATACTCTCGGTGTATTTCATTGTGACATTGGCACTAATGATGTTGCCTTGAATCATGTCAGGCTTGAGAACACTCACTACTCTAGGATATGTTCATACATTTAAAAATATGTTGCTGAGAAGATAAACAGAAAAGAGAGAGATGGATAGTAACAGAGGTGGAGGTGACCAGTGGTAGGAGTGAGTGATGAAGGATAGTAGCAATTAGCTCAGAAGGGCAGGATTATATGACATATACATACACATATATGCACACATACACACACATGCATATGCATGTATGCATACACAGACAGAGGCATTTCGTTTTACTAGTTTCAGCTCAAGAGCTGTGACCATGTTGGGGCACTACCGTTAGCTTTGCTATACTTTCACTACCTGAAACTTCCTCTGATATGTGGCATTTGGTGAACGAGGAAGTTTGATGTTGCTGCCCTCATCTGCATTTCCTGCGATGAGGTAGATTTATCTAGAACAGAAGGAGATCCAGCTATCTGGTGTGAGGCCTATACATACATACACACACACACATACTTATTAAGATAAGTAGGAAGGCATACAAATCACAAATCCCTTCAGGATCTGTAGAAAAGGCACAGGTAGAAACTCCATAGGATGTACCCAGTGTAAGCTATGGACAAATAAGAGGTGCAGCAATATGAAAGGAAGGCTAACTGGGAAGACAGTTTTTGTGTGTGGCAAATTTTCAGAGGCAATAAACACTGAAAATGTGCAGAAAACAGCTTCTGTCACATGCCAGGGGAAAATACTAGAAGTAGTGGATAGCTTCCATTACCTAGGTGACTAAGTCAGTAGTTGGGGTGGATGCTCTGAGAGTGTAGCTGCTAGAATAAGAATAGCCTGGGT
>NC_142937.1:82815272-82820272 GCF_046866305.1 Octopus bimaculoides | reverse complement strand
GATGACCTCCAAAAAACAATACATTAGGATATATAATTTATGACAAACATGTTGTTACTACACAAGAATTGATTCTCCCCTACCAGCATTCCTAGAATATATATTTAAAACTGTCATCATTACAGAGTGGCACATTATTTAAGAAATTTATTTTAAAAGGAAAAATTGACATTTTCATTTTGTGTAATGTAAAAGAAATATATTTGTAGTTGCTTAGTCCTGAAATTAGCTCTGATAAAAGAGATGTATGATTAAAAACACTCCAGCCATGACCATCCCGTCTTGTTTCTGACACAAATATCCCAGACTACAATATCCAATATATCATATTTTTAAAACAGAAAGGTGACATGAGGAAAATTCTTTGATTTTCGTAGAAAGTTGAATGACCACATAGAGGCTACACATTTTTAAATAAGAATTTATGTGTAGTGACATGGTTGGAGATAATATTATTGGAGAGAATAAATACAACCACCATGCCGATGACAAAGACTACGATTATTAAAGATTAATATATATATATATATATATATATATATATATATATATATATATATATATATATATATATTCATCTATGTTTGTTACTATGATTTATATTTGCTTGTTATTAGATGGCTATAAGCATTTTAGAGTAAAAATGAACGTTTAAAATCTACTAACTTGTTGATCACATACTAAATCACAAAGATTGGAAGTAGCAGAATTTAAGTATAAATGGTAAAGCTGAAAAATGCAAAATATGGAACAAGATATTAAAAAGGACATCAAACTTAGCTGATTAATGTTAAGGTTATTTAAATATGTAACATGACATTGAGAATATTAACTTGTAATGCCTAATTTAAAAGAGAGTTTAGAGTGAGTTTTTGGGGGCTTTTTTACCAATGATAGCAAATTAAAGCTGCGATTACAAACATTAATAAAGGAGACTGTTAGTTACAGAAGCTAAATCTACCTCCAAAAATTGCAGAGACAGCATATAATTTAGACTTAGATACACTATGTCTAGGAAAGGAAAATGATGATGGGTTGTATAGTTTTAATCGTAAATTTGTTGAATTAGAACTGACTTGGAAATAAATATTAATAACAATAACAACAACAAATAAAGCTATCCAAAGATGTAATTGAGCAACTCATCTTTTAATTATGCAGTAACATATATTTCAAAATTATAAAAATTATGTTGATTTTCCACTTTAAAATAAAAAAACTAGAATGATAAAACCACTGAAGGAGCTGCTACATGGTTGGTCAACCTGCTGGAAATGACAACTAAACTCTCCTCAACTAACACTCAGCCATCTTAAAACAACTCCAGAACACGTATAATAATGTAATCCTAGGTATTCCTTAAAGCAGGGGTTTTCAAACTGTGGTCCGAGGACAAGACAGGGGGTCCGTGGACAGCAAATACTTTTTATGTGCAATTTGATTTTATATATGTTTTTTAATCGAAATCTTTTAATTGACAATAAACCTATTTGTTAAATACTGTTAAATAAATAAATGTAAAAATATATGTTATTTTAAGCAAATATTTATGTATAAATTTCATAAGCCTGAAATATAAAGGAGTCCGCAAGTCAAAAAGTTTGAAAACCCCTGCCTTAAAGAGACAGGGTGGTTTGCCCGGAACAACAACATCAACAACAAAATCTAGAATGATTTCAACACATATGGGTGAATTTTGAAACGAATGATTTTTTAAGCTAGTGTCTTTCTTTATAATTTTATTTACTTTGTGTAAAATTGTGTAAGTAACTAATGAAGGTGCGCAGTCTAGTGGTTAAGGTGTTCAGCTCATGATCATGTTTTGGGTTTTAATTCTCGGATCAGGTGGTGCATTGTGTCCTTAAGGAAGGCACTTCATTTTTGTTCTACTCAACTCATCTGTAATGAGTACCATTCGGATGCTGCTGCAGCCCTCTCTCCTTCTTGCTGCTACATTCTGGATGTTTTACTGGATCAAGAGTGAGAGGAGTGGGAAAGAGAACATCTATGTCCACTCATGATTACACAAGCACTTAAAGCAACTGGTGAAAGCATGGTACCAGATCAAAGTCATTGGATGTACTTTAAATATGAAATAAAATCCATGTTCTAGATGAAAGAATAGATAAGAAAGAACAGCACTATGGAATATTTAATTTATTATACTGCAATTTAAAATAGAGTGGATTTTGGAGACATAAAATATTTTAGTGTTGAAGCTTTACTTGTACTCAATAAAAGACAGAATCTGGATGAGAGATATAAGCCGTTTATGACAAACATTACTGATATATCATTCACTTGCATTATCATAATGATTATTGTTTTGTGGTAATAGTTTAAATAACTTAATTCAGTTTCAGTACAGGACTTCATACAAAGTTACTTGCAAAACCAGTGTACCAAATATAAAAGTCAGATAATTACAAAAATATAGAATTTATGTGTACAAATACCAACACATGGTAAGAATCATATTTATATCAGGTTTAACAAAAATAATTACAATAAAACAAATTATAAAAAGATTAAGAATGCTATTTTTTAAAAAATCATGTGTGATAGTGAATAATTGTATTGTGGGTCATAGATTTCCAACAGGTAATCACTGGCTTAGTGCATTTGCAGTAGTGAGAAGAACAAGGGTATGTCTTGACAGCTTGAATAGAATAACGTCACAAAGTAGTTTTGCTAAACATACATCAGTTTATCACCATTCTTCTCACTGATGCCTACGTCTTTCACTGATAAGAAAACAAAAGAAAGAATTAACAGACTTCATTTACCAAGAATATCATACATGCAATCCCAAAACCTAGTTTTCAGTAACATGGAAGAACTGACAATGATAATAAGATAGTGACAACATGATAATTTTATTTGCTTTCATTTCAATGGCTAAGGTAATGTTTAGTGAAGTAACAAATACAGTTCAGTGATCTAATGTAATAGCAAAGATTTGATATATTATTTGGATGTGTTATATAGTATCTATACATTACAATAAAGTGAAGAATTAATTTGAAAAAAAATCAAATAAATTGAAAAAAGATCCTTAAGTAAATGAAGCATAATTTTAAGATTTACATGATAATTGAAGATTTGTTTTAACTGAAATAACGTCTCGATTTAAAAACCCTTCTATATATAAATCTTATTAATCATAGAGTTAAAAGCGTAATGTTATGAAATACCAGATACGTCTTAAATGGAGGACAGATAGAATACAATACATTTTTAAATATAGAAAATATGATTTGAATATAGAGATATAGTTCAAGGGAAATAATCAGCTTAATGTTAGAGTTATTTCCCTTATAATTAATTTCGAATTTTACTTCAAAAAAAGTATTATATCAAAATTTAAAAAAATATTTAAATAGAAAATTAAAACCGAACAGATTAAAGAAGATTGTCAATTTTAATAAAGAAAGTGGTATACATTCGATACTAAATATATGGGTACTGACTGAAACCTATAACTAATGACATTCTTTTGGGTAAAAAAAAGAATTGTTTGAAATTCTAAGAGAGAAAAATAATTTCATATAGATTAAATTGAATTTATTGAAATTTGAAATAACTCATTTTAACAAATAACAAAAAGAACGCCTTTACATTGATTAATACCCAATATTTGATTTGCAAACAAATAAAGTAATATTAGAATTACCAGCATTAATTTGAGATAGGAAAATAGAAACAACTCTTGGCAGGTAGTACCTTATATTTGTTACCTGGTTTGGTTACTATCTTATCAGTTACTTGTTCTTCTTTTCTCACTTCTATTAAATAATTAAATCTGTTTTTCAGCTATCTAATATATAATACTGTCTCTTATTGAAAATCTAAACAGCATAAGTGAAAAATATGTATACTTTTTCATCATATACTACAGTGGTTCCTGACCTTTTCCCAATGGTTCTCAACTCTTTTATTTAAATGAGTTTTCCCATGGACCCAGCTTATCTTTATATATACATATATATATATATATATATGTACAAAATTTTCAATTTAGTTCATGGACCCCAAACCCCCCCCCACCTCCCAGTACTACCTTTGCAGACCACTAGATGTCTGCAGACCCCAGGTTGGGAACCACTGATATGGTATCTACCTTGTACCAAGAAGTGAAAGAATTAAATTCGATTTTCATCCTTATTCAGTCTCAGCTTTTTGTAAACACTGTTGTTCATTTGTTTTGAGTTAGTTTGGCCCTTCATCACTGACTTGTTTCTATTTTCTTTTAATTATTTTTCTAATGATTTGGCAGGCCATAAGGTTAGAAAAGTTTGTTTGCTCTAGGGAAATGAGAATTCAAATATTTCCAGTAATGCTTTTCATTGGAGATGATAACATCCTTTAAAACAAATATAATTATTTCTCTGACAAAGAGTTTCCCTTAAAAATCAGCATTCCCATTTCTTCTCATAGCACATGACCCCTAACTACATTTATAGACATTAACACATAAATTTTGTTGATGCAGTCAACTGTTACTTTCTTTAGACTCTTTATAAATTTTATTTCATTTTCAGAAGTTTTAAGTTAAATGCAAAGCAATAATATTATTGAGTGTAGATACAAACATACAAAATACTGATATATTAAGAAATATGATGAAATTCATACCCACTGAATCATTACAATTATACAAGAAGTATAAGAAACAGAAATTCTACAAGCTATGTATATTCTTTCATTCTTTTACTGGTTTCAAAACAGGAACACTGCCTTCGAGGATTTTATTTAATTATATTGACCCAGTTGTATAAAACCATTAGGAATAAGGAAATAAACCAGTTTACTAACACACAATTATAACAGTCTTTTCTCTTAAGTCAGTTATGTATTGAGAATATATACACCTTTATTTGTAAAAATATATGTAGACTTGTTGTAGAGTAATTTGAGTTTAAAAACTGTATCTGTAAGGATGCCAACTAGATAATCACAACTTTCCACATAATCATTACATCTAATGAAGCTATGATTAC
>NC_142937.1:82797772-82807772 GCF_046866305.1 Octopus bimaculoides | reverse complement strand
TTCAAATTCTGCCGAGGTCAACTTTGTCCTTCATCCTTTCAGGATTGGTAAAATAAGAACTAGTTGACCGCTAGGATCAATGAAATTGACTTACCCCTTCACCCAAAATTACTGGGGTTGTGTCAAAATCTGAAACCAATATTACTTCTCTTGGAAGCAGGTGTGTGTGTTGGCTACAGGAAGAGCATCCAACCATAAAAAAATCTGCCTAAGTTTCATCTGATCTATTCCAGCATGGAAAAAAAAAATGACACATTGGTGATGTTGATGATATATATACACACATATATAAGCACACACACACACACACACACACACAATAACATACAGTGTCTATAAGAATAGGTTTCAGACAGTCCATCAGTTCAGGGCCAGAAAGTGAAGGAGCCCCTTTCATCACAATGCTATTAACTTTAGAGGATTCTTCTTCAAAGAGCCAAAATGCATTCATGCTTCACCTTGCTTAGTTTTACTTGGTGACCCAACACACACACACACATAATCATTTTAACATCCAATTTTCCTTTCTTGTATAAGTCATATGAAATTCATTAAAGTAGATTTCATGTCATCAACCCTGACCTGTTTCCAAGTAAGGTCATATTTACCCATAGCCAACCATGTTTTCACAGACGATTGGAAGTGAACAACATTGCTTATATGATGATGATAATGATGATGTTGCTCATTTACAGCAATCTCATGATGTCAAGAGAAGGGCACACACAAGCGTTCATGTGTGCCTGCATGCGCACACATGCACACATACACACACATACATACACACACATGGCAGGCTTCTTTCAGTTTCCTCCTTACAAATCCACTCATAAGGCTTTGGTTGGCCCAGACTATAATAGACACTTGCCCAAAATATTTCTCAGTAAACTCATATATGTATATATTTATGAATGTATGTATGTATGTATATATGCTTGCATGTATGTGTGCATGTTTCTCTCTCTCTCTCTGTTTCTGTGTATATATACACCTCATGCATTGCATCTGTCCTCTCTTCAAGTTGATCCAGACAGAATCTGTACTCTAAATGTAAAAAGGCAAAACAAATTGCTTAGTTATGTTCCGATATGTTTTACATCTAAACAAGAATTGTTAAAACAAGTATCAGGGTATTTCCCTTGAAATGGTCAACCATGGTGAAATAGGCGTTTTCAAAGAGGGGGAGGTAAATTCTGTGATAGTTTTTACAAGGGCTATTTAGTTTCTACACTTGTGTATTCATTGAAGGACAAATTTTGAAGTACAGAAAGTAAGCATTTGATGCAAAATAAAGTTCCATGGAAAGGTTGAGGTAAACAGGAGATAAATTATTCAAAGATGGAGATGATTGTCAAAGAATTAGAACAGTAAATGAAAATTGTACAGGATTTCTTACTAAATAGAGTAGGTTTGTTGTTATTTACTCTGTCAGATTTTGCTAATACAAATTTTAGAAAAATTTTCAATAATTAATGATTTCTTCACAAATGCAAGAGTCAAATTAATAAAAAAAAGAAAATGAAAAAAGAAAAAAAAAACTGGTTACAAGTCATAATTCCATTAAGAATGTGATAATTATTTTGTATTTAATTTATTTCTGTGGCTGACTGTGAATGACCTTCACATAAAATATGTACAGCAAGGGTTAAACAAATGTGATGTGTATTTACAAAAGGAATATTCGAAAGAGAAATCTACAATTTTTTTTTCAACACGGACTTTAATTCACTATTATTGGAAATAGTCTGACGGATACACTTTTGGAGCTGCTGTCAATAAAATATAAATAAGTGATGACAACGATGACGATGACGATGACGACGACGAAGATGATGATGATGATGATGATGATGATGATGAGGAGGAGGAGGAGGAGGAGGAGGAGGAGGAGGAGAAGAAGAAGAAGAAGAAGTAGTAGTAGTAGTAGTAGTAGTAGTAGTAGTAGTAGTAGTAGTAGTAGTCATTAATATTTTTACAATATAATTAAATCTGAATCTGATCGCATTGCAACCACATTTGCGCTAAAAACACCCCAGAATTTTAGTAAAATGAATACAAAATCGGTGAGCTAGCTATGGATACATACACACACATATATATATATATACATACATGCACATATACATATATATATATATATATATATATATATATATATATATATATATATATATATATATATATATATATATATATATATATATGTATATATATATATACCCTACTCACAAAGTCTTTATTCATTTTGCTAATATATATATGTATATATTTATAGCTGGGATCTGCATTGCCTACTATTCTTTATGGATCGGATCGGATAGGAAAGGAATATTCTTATTTGCAGCTTAAGACACGCACAAAAAAAACCACAACAACAAAACAAAACTATAATGCTATTTATGATGAGTAGGAAGAAGAGGCACTAATGTAGTATTGTACTGCAGTAGTAAAGTAGGAGATGAAATTTTTCCATTACGTCATTCGTTCTTTCTATGCATAATCACAATTTTCATGATAATATTGTCAGCATAGAATGATCATGATGATGAGGGAGGGGAAGGGAGGCACACAACATATTAAGCACTTACATTTCCATATATGGTATTGTTATTATTGATTATTTCTATAACAATTATTTCAATGTAAAAATCAATCATTATATGAAGTAGTTCTATGAAAGAAACATGATTTTTAAGACATCAAATTTATTATGCATGCTCTGGTACCAATTACAGATTTCATATATGTATGTATATATGTACGTATATATATATGTGTGTGTGTATGGGAAGAGAGAGAGAGAGAGAGGGAGGGAGGGATGAAGATGAAATCCATCCATGAGTATTATCCTCCCTTCTATTATCATATTAAAAAGCATATGGAAATCAATAGGACATAGTTATATATAACACATTATTTATATGATATTTCTTCTCTTTCTGGTGCTACCAATGGCTTTTTAAAACATACTCTCATAATAGAGATATTTCCACAGACAGTCATGGAAGAAAAGAATTCATCATTCTCCCCCCACATCTCCATGGTCCCCTCCTTTCTCTCAGTTCTTCATCATATGAGACATTCAAAATTGTTAATATGCTAACAAAAAAAAAAATAAAAAAGAAAAATAAAAAAAAAATAAAAAAAAAGGAGTGGGATGTGTGTGGTTATTTGATCAGTTTTGATCTATTGATTTTTAAAATGGCATAAGTAGTTTCGCAGTTGCTCCAAGTGTATGTGTACAGTAGGAAGATTTGTAACAGTAGCAGCAATTTGCAACAATAACAGCAGCAATCAGCAGCAGTAGCAGTAGCGGTAGCAACAGTAGTAATGACACTAGCTGTAGTAGCAATCTGATGTTACGACTGAAGTCTAGGCTGTTCCATTTCTGCTTGAATAGTCATAGCATTAGCACTGGTGAAAAATATCTGTAGGTTATTGATTTCTGGAGCCAACAAGTATGTTGTTTGAAGCCAAGCTTGTTCTACATTCTATGGTTGGCAAGTTGTAATAACAAAAAGACAAGGCAAGATGGCAGTTAAGGTCAAGGCTGTTTGTGTTTTTAGCCGATGATATGTCAAACATCACTTTTAACTTATATTAATACGACTGGACTGTTTGCCTTCACGTACACATATCTTAATTGCTTGTGTGTATGTGTCTGTATATATATATATATATATATATATATATATATACCGGAGTAAGCACATGAAATATGCAACAAGGTGGAAAAAAGAGTACTCAAATACCAGAGGTAGAGTAATATGCTTTATTTAAAAGCAGCAGAAATATAACAAAAAAACCGTTACTCTGAGTTTCACATTCCCGTTGTCCGATGAACGGGAACGTGAAACTCAGAGTAATGGTTTTTTTGTTATATTTCTGCTGCTTTTAAATAAAGTATATATATATATATATATATATATATATATATAAATTCAATAATAGGACGAATTCTTTTACAAGAATTTATCAAGTAGCTAGCGTGAAAAAACCTCATAAGGGAAAAAATCCATCATTTATTCCCGAAATATATATATTTATTTATATAAGGGCATTACTATACAATAATGCCTCACGCTATGAGGGACTCTAAGGTCATACTACTATAAAAAGCACATTTTAGTCTGTTTTTAAGGGGTTGGCTTTGAGAGTTGCATTTCCTCGCGTTTGGTAAAAATGTGCTTTTTATGGTAGTCTGACCTTAGAGCCCCTCATAGCGTGAGGCACTATTGTATAGTAATGCCCTTATATAAATATATAGATATATATATATATATGTATATATATATATATAATTTCATAAATATTATAATTGGTAATTTTCTTTTTATTGGACAAGAGGTTATGTATTGTATCCGTTGTTTTCATGTCCTCCAAGACTACTTACATGGATGTGCTAAATGTCCCCCTTGCACAGTTGTAAGTTGACAGCTGCAGAAAAATGTATGTGCAGGGAAGAATTCTGGAGCTAGCATGCGTGCATTCATAATGTGCACTTGTACATATGCATGCACACACATGCATACATATGCAACAGGCCTACACATACATATATAATACAAAATTTAGTTGTACACTCATATACAAGTATATGAAGATAAACTTTACTAATTTAGTTTGCTTATTGTATATATACACATATACACATGTATACACACATACATGGAAAGATAAATTTTGTTTCTCTCTCTCTCTCTCCATATATATATATAGGGAGGGAAAGACAGACAGACAAATAGATTAGATAGAGAGATAGATAGATAGATAGATAGATAGATAGATAGATAGACAGACAGACAGACAGACAGACAGACAGATATGAATTATACATAATTTAATCATGCACTCAAGTCCAAATATATGAGAATAAAAATATATGCATTTGCTGTGCATTATTTTATGCATACACATACACAGATGTACAAGCACGCACACACACACACACACACAGATACACACAATTTGTCGCAAATGATATTTGATATTTCAAAGAAAATTCTCAATGTACCATTTTTATTGAATCATTAATGTAAAGTGATACAGCAAAACAATACATGTTAACTATAGAGTAATGATGAAGAAGATAATTATGATAATTTCTTTTACATTGTCAATTTAGGCAGAAAGTCAGCAGTTTTGAGAGAAAGGGGCTAGTCGATTCCATTGCTCCCATTTTTTGACTGGTACTTTATTTTATCAGCTATGAAGAATGAAAGACAAAATTCATCTTGGCAGGATTTCAACTCAAAAATATAAAGCGTCAAGAGTTTCTAAACTAGACACAAGGTCAGCAATTTTTGAAAAGGGAAGGAGCTAGTCGATACCATGAACCATAATACATCCTGGTACTTTTCTTTATTGACTTCCCAAAGGGATAAAATGTAGAATTTATTTTACAGGTTTTTAACTCAGAATGTAAAGGGCCATAACAAATACTGCAAATCGTTTTTTCTGACACTGAAGCAATTCTACCAATTTACCACCATTAATATTGATAATGATAAAAAAAAAACAAAAAACTGGGATGATTGGTGATATGTGGTTCTTGAGAAGACCCACCCACTTCAGTGTATCTGAATTCTGGAAGCACTATGTATCTATGTTTTGCACACAATTGAGCCCTTTCTCAAGACATTTACATCACCCATCTTAAGTGCAGCTTGAATCCAATGTATGGTGTATTCCACCTGAAAAGTGATGCTGATAGGCTGCACCTGACAAAAAAGAAAGGAGGATGGGAACTGATATGTTGTGAGGATTGTATTCAGTCCGAGGAAAACAATATTACTTGGCCTATAAAGAATGCAAAGAACACACTACTTGGGCAAGTAAGGGAGGCAAGACTATTACATACAGAAAGCTGTCAGGATAAGAAGATATACAAAAAAGACAGAAATGAAGAAACAGCTGGAAGGATAAGATGTGCAGTCAGTTCTTGAGCGGGATACCAAGGAATATAGTTTCAGATAAAAGATGGATGTAGTTACAAAAAAGTGAATTGAAACCTGAAACAGAGGCCTTGCTATGTGTAGCACACAAACAAGTATTGAAAACAAACTACATTAAGCACAGAATTGACCATTTCATAGACTCTGACAGATCTAATTAGATCAAGGAATTGAACATTGGAAACCCAATATCATGCTGGTCGACAATGGAGGAAAATTCATGCCAGATCATAGACATGTCATGTCTTGGGGACAGCAGATACAGAAAAACTAATGAGATATAAAACTCAGCAAAAAGAAATCAAAATGCTATGGTAAATGAAAAAGAAACACATTGTATCTTTGGTACAATGAGCAAAAAAACTGTCCCTCTCAGAATTGCTGGCTTTGTGCCAAAATTAGAAAGAACTGTCATTCTTCTTCTTCATCATCATTATTATTATTATTATTATTATTATTATTATTATTATTATTATTATTATTATTATAGTACTGGTGCCACAATGAAATCCATCCAAGGCACTCTGTGAAGTGGTTGGCAAATGAGTAGGGCCAAAAGAACGTTTCAGTCTTGTGGTGAATATGACAATTTCTTTCATGCTGGTGCCACAATAAAATGCACCTGGTGAACTCTGTAAAGTGATTGGTGATCGGAAAAGTATCAGTCATAGAAACCAAACCAAACCAAACCAAACCAAAAGTGAAAAATATGAGCAAGATGTAGTCCTCTGCCTCATCTAAAACAGCAGTAACTCTAAAGAAGAGCTGGTTTGGACTATGGCAACTTGTTCAGCCCATGGAAAACAGATGGAAAATGATGATGATGATGATTCACATGTACTCACATGCATGCACACACACACACACACGCACACAGAGGTTTGAATGTAAAGATGGGAGGAAGAATATTCAATATCTTCAGTAGAATTTATTAATTTGTTTGAAGCTGATGATAGATTTGCTGTTACTCAGAATTTCTCACTACACACAATTCCTTAAAGAATTCCTTAAAGAAGGGAAAGAAGTGTTTCTTGCATAAAACCAGAAACCAATACAAGTGTATTTAAACTCGCCTGTAGAAAATCTATAGAAAATATTTATTATTAAATATAAGGATTACCATTTTATGAAAAATCTCGAGTATAAAGGGTCTACTATGATTGAATATACTTGAATTTATTTACACTCATCAGTTGATGCTGACAATTTTTATCTTTAATTATTTTTAAGTTTTTAAATTCTAAAAATATTTAAAATGATACCTATATCTCTTAAGCAAAATTATTGAAGTGTCAGTCAAAATACCTGGTAAATTTTAGTTATGGCCTTTTATGATAAAAACACCCATGCCAATGTTGCGTAGAAACACCCAGTACACTTTATGAAGTGGCTGGCATTAAGAAAGGCATTCCAGCCATAGAAACCATGCCAAAATAGACATGGAGCCCGGTAAGTTCTTCGGTTGAGCAGCTCCTGTGAAACTGTCCAACCCATGCCAGCACATGATGTTGATGATGATGATGATGATGATGATGATGATGACGATGATGACGATGATGACGACGATGATGATGATGATGATGATGATCATCATCATCATCATCATCATCATCATCGTCATCATCATGAACACTAGAGGTTATGTTGGAAGAAGGGGATGATCAATGAACAACATCTAGACAGAGCTAATAGCAAGAAATAGCAGCCAAATTTCCCACATTTTTCAAATTTCCCTAAAAAAACATGTAAATAAATATAGTACTACATATTCCTCCAGAGACATGAGAGATCACAGCTGAAATGCTTTGATCACAGATCAGCTTGATCAGTGTTCACCTCAGGCTAAATAATAACACCTAGAAAATTGTTACATTCAAGGAACGACAATAAGTACATTGTTTATTTTTGTGAAGTAGTTATAATAGGATATGTAAGCATAGATAAACTGATTGACCACTCAGTGGCAGCTTACTCTCGGGTAAGCATTCAGACAAGGTGTCGAGGTTCAAGATAATCCCTTCTTTCTATGTCACCAATATTAAAGATCCTGAAAAAAGGGCAAGGTCACCGACCTTTCTCCTCTGACTAATCCATAAAGAAATTTAAAAAATAAAAGACACACAAAACAATAGGAATATTGTTCACTAAAAACAAGTGCCACATGGAATTTTATTACCGTTCCAACATTTCCTCCACTCTACTCTCATATTCAACATTACTTTTGAAATAAAATTGACTTTTTTGGTTTTTGTTTCTGTTTAAATTGTGGCTTTGCACTAGAAAGTGCAAACAACAATGGAACCATAATGTGGTTGTCTGCTATGCTAGAAACAGCAACCCAAATTACTTTGAATCTCAGCAACCAATTTTAAAAAGAAAAAAACAACGGACAATGTAGTTTGGAAAAAAGACTGGATGGTCATAGCTAGAAAGTCTTTGATCATAAGTATGGTAATTCAGGGCCAATCTAGGACAAAATATGAGCAGCAGCAGCAGCAGCAGCAACAACATTAGAAAATATCTGTAATGATTAGATCTTGTTCTTACTAATTTGTTTTAAGTTACCAAGGCAAGATTAGATTAACATAATCCCTCACTTGACATCTAACATAATAATGCCACCCACACTACAATAAAGAAGGATTAATACTTATTTTCTAGCTCAATGAACATAATCAAATAAATATGCCTTATTCGAAAACATGACACCAATGACATGGCTTGAAACTTTTGTCTGTAGGTCATCAATTCAGCAATGCAGCCATTTCAAGATAAATGATCGATCTTTATTATTTTACAGGTGTATTTTCTTGCTATAATTACATGAGTGAAAGTAGTTGGGTTGCTAGGTCAGCAAGCCAAAAGATTTGCAGTACAGGCACACCATCTAATTAATTTCAGACGATTATATTTAGTGATGTTGCTGTTGTTATTTAAAAAGAGTTACTTTTACCCGAGAAGATATATGGCATAATGAAACTTAAGTCATTATGTTTTTATTGTAGAGAGAGAGTATACTAAAATTTTAAGATACCAGGTAGTGACCTTAATTATTACTTCAGTGTCTGATGATCCTGCCTGACATATGTTCCGAGCTGAAATAACTCTGCCTGGCCGTACCTAGAATAGGTCTCTTCTCCTAGGTTACAGATCCCCAGAAAAAACCCACTGTAATACCTAGTTGAAATTTGCTGGGGGACAATGATGTCTCTGAGGTAGATAGATGATGAGCTCTTAAGCCTTGGTTGGCAATCACATAGTGCTAGCATCTAAATAACACTGTTTGTTGGTGAACCCTGTACTACATGTGTCATGCAATGACAAGTATACTTTTATTTTTGAAAATGAAGGTTTCCTAATTAATTACAATAGAGCTCAGATGCCTCAATTTAATTTTAAAATAAAATAGAAGGAATTTGATAGAATATTTACTTTAAATGAATTTTTATTGTAATCATTATTTTATATTATCAGTTTCACTATTTGAAAACAAAGGGGAAATACTGTTTTGAACGTTTAGTGAAAGGCTGCAATAGATATTAAGGTGGTAGACTGACATGATCTGTAGAGTATTGGTAGACTTTATCCATCATCTGGTTTAATACTATCATGTAACTTATGAATGTTTTAAGTAGTCTCAGCTGTTAGAAATAGGCAGTTAAGACATCATGTCTGAGAATAACCTCTTCTATTTCTCATGCCAATTTCACAAGCCCTGAAAAAGGTGTTGGATGCTCCCCATCCTTTCCTCCTGCCACTGGTTTCAGGGGCCATGGAAAATGGTCACAAGTATCCTTTTGAATAAATCAAGAAATATATTTTGTAATATTTAGTCATAACACTTTACATTCTAAGTTCAAATCCTACTGATAATGATTTTGTCTTTCACTTTTTTAGGACTCAAAGTACAATTGAAGTATTGAGATTAATTTCCTTGATGATTTCCTTCCATTAGAATCTGTGGCATTTTGCCTTTGTAAAAAAAATTAAATATATAACTGATGTTTTAAATAAAATAATGAAAAGCATTAAGTGCAAGAGTAATT
>NC_142937.1:82685272-82792772 GCF_046866305.1 Octopus bimaculoides | reverse complement strand
CATGTAAAATGGTTTGTAAGGATATCCAGTTGTATAAAACTCCGTGCAAAATAAAAGAAAAGAACAAAAGGTGTAAATGTGAACTTAAAATTGCAGCAGGCAATCCATCTCAGAGAGCAACAACTCCTAATAAAAACACTAGTACAGGGTAGAGAGGACACTGATACAAGATAGTTTAGCCCCACCAATGATAATTTCTCTATGCCAATGTTATGATGAAATACACAGACTTACTGTAAAATGGTTGGTATTAGGAAAGGCATCTAACCATAGAAACATGACACACACAGCAACAAAGCTGGCTAGCTTTCTTTCTTGCTATGTGTACAAGATGACAAAGGATGAGTGGAGAAACCCTTCCAAGCCATCAAGCATAGAAAGCAGATGTAAAAGTATGATAATGATGATGAAGATTGAAATTTTATACTAACCTGAGATTTGTCAGGCAGTATTTTGACTAATGGCAATATACACATTTAACTTCAATAATTAAATATGTAACTATATTAATTCTACTATAAGTTTTGAGTACTGTTCACCTTTTACATGACTCAAAATTAATCATGACTGTCTATTGGCTTGGACAACGAGTGTTCCAGTTGTTTGATCACTAGAACGGCCTACTCAATGAGTTAACATATAAGTGGCTGAGATTTCCACAGATTTTTATTCCCTTAATGTAATTCTCATGGAAAATGTGTATGAGAGTGTGTGTGACAAGGCTGTTCCATTGAATTACATGCACAATCCAGTTGATAGCCTTCCAAATAGTTTCCAGTTTCACTCACAAGGCTTTGGTCAACCAAACCCATGACTAGGCTATGGTAAAAGAGATTTATCTATGATACCACACCATGGGATCAAACTTGATACCACAGGACTGCAAAGTAAACTTAAGCATTCAGCTATGTCTGTGTCCAATATAAAATTACTCATATACAAGATATAATGGAATGTTGTAAGCTGAAACTACAACCCTATAAATTAAATATTTACTAAATAACTGAGTTTCCATCTACTTTGTTTTGTAGTATTTGTGTGTATGTCATAATACTTGCAAATGCCCCATTACCTATAAAACCATACATTTCATGTTTACCATTTCATGTTTACCTATTTTAACTGAACTTTTAATCTTTTATTATTAATTCATCAGCCACTTAGCACAGCAGTCACGCTTCTACTGATAACTTAGATCACAAGATATTCCACCCTGATTCAATGTATAGATACTGAAATATTAATAAATTATGAATTAAGAGATGAGATTGATATAAAGAATATTGAAGCATGTGTGTGTGTGTGTGTGTGTGTGTGTGTGTGTGTGTGTGTGTGTGTGTGTGTGTGCCATATGGAAAAGAAGATACAATAATGATATGCGTGTGTATAGAACCAAAGCAAGACTGAATGTGTGTGTGTGTGATTTTATAAAGTATTGTTTCATATATATATTCTCTTACTCTTTGATTCTTTTGCTTATTTCAGTAATTTGACTACGGGCATGCTGGAGCACCACCTTTAGTCAAACAAATCACCCCCCAGGATTTATTCTTTGTAAGCCTAGTACTTATTCTATCGGTCTCTTTTACCAAACCACTAAGTTAAGGGGACATAAACACACCAACAACGGTTGTCAAGCAATGGTGGAGGGACAAATACACATGCACATATATACATCGGGCTTCTTTCAGTTTCTGTCTAGCAAATCCACTCACAAGGCTTTGGTCAGCCCGTGGTTATAGTAGAAGACACTTGTCCGAGGTGCCACGCAGAGGGATTGAACCTAAAAACGTGGTTGAGAAGCAAGCTTCTTATCACTGATTTTTTTAAAAAGCCAAACCAATGAAAGTTAAAAATTAAGAATACAGGTTGATGATTAGTACTTTTACCTAGTAGTAATTCAATATATTATGGTTAGGACTCCTTCTTCAGGAAAGGTGCTGATAGCTAAGAAGTTAGTAATCAACACCTTTTCTCCATAGATTTCCTGGAGAAGGGCTCCAAACCCTGAAATATTGAAATACCAGGTAACAGTACAAACCATCAACCCGTATTCTTAACTTGCATTGTTTTGACTGGAAAAAAAATACTTGAAGTGTGTGTATGTGTGTGAGAGAGGGAGTGAGAAAGAGAGAGAGAGAGAGAGAGAGAGAGAGAGAGAGAGAGAGAGACAGACAGACAGAGATCATCAATCAAACATTACTCCCCGCAAATGACTCCATATGCAAACTGTCCCCGGTGCTGCCACTGAACAACAATACACATAAATCAAAGCCTTTAATATTACACATATTTCACACAACCTTCATTTTGACATTCCAACTTAATGTGTGAGACCTCAACCCATTACTTAATACTCAAAAGTGAAAGTTTCTATACACAGAAAATTGGATTGCAGAAATGCATCCCATTATTCATCCTAATGGGTACCCACCTAAAACAACTCCCACATGAATACCAAGCAGAATATCAAGTAATTTCCCCATCAGTCATGAAGACCACACTGGGTGAAATAAAGAAATAGCTGTTTTTCTCCATGATTCCTTTGTCATGGATGCATAGGATATATTTACCAATGGTTATTATGAATCTGTCAGTTTGCAGTAAAACTAATGATATAACTATAGTTGGTCTCTATAGGCCTTCTGACGCACCTCTACAGTGCTTTGCAGAGTGCCTCAAAAATGTCAAGTTCTTTCTCCAAAAACACAACTTTGAAAACATATTCGTGGTGGGGTGACTTTAACCTTCTATATGTGAATTGGCATACAAATACACTGAAACCAAGTAAAGAGAAGAAAGAGAATTGCTATTTAGTTTCATGGATAAATTTTTCCAATCCCCACTTGTGCTTCAGCCAACAAGACAAGACAGAAATGTTTTAGACCTGATATCAACAAATCACTCTGGCTCTGTCCATAACAAACCTCTTCTCTGTGGCTGTGATATTGTACTCTTCAATCTTAGTTTCCAACATGCCAAAACCAAACCAGTCACTCTTACCTCAGCATACTCATTCAGTAACACCAATCTTCACAAAGAAGACTGGACGAGATCTTAGACAAGATATGTTGCTTATCAACTGGTCCTTCATTTACATTCTCTGACATTGAAGCAACTTGGTACTGGTTTCAGAATATTGTCACCAATTCGTTGTCAAAACATGCTCTAACAAAACTCATTAGCACAAATAGAACTAGGCTCTCAAAAAAGCAAAAAAAGACACTTATCAAGAAAATCAAAAGACTTAAAACCATCAAACACTGATATGATATGTCTTGACTTCAGTAAGGTCTTCAACAATGTCAACCACAACATTCTAATGTTAAAATTATCCAACACTAGAATCCATGGAATGCACTGGATCAAGTATTTCCCAGTGAACAAAATCCAACATGTGATTGATGGAACCCACTCAAGCTCAGCAAAAGTTACCAATAGAGGAAAATAGAAGATGGCTAAGCATAACTCTGCAGTGGACTCTTTGTTGTTTTGGAGCAAAACATTTTCATAAATGCATCAATTTACATATCACCTGGGAGTCAAAACCACTTATTTAGGGATGTAAACCAAAACAGACCAGTGTCTGTCCAAAATGAATGTGTCGAGAAGAGCGGTTGTATTTCCTGTGCTTTAACTTATAATGTCTCAAAGTTTAAATCGTAAAAGTCTCAAAATGGAGTTTCCTTTGATGAAACAAACAGCATTTACTTAGATTTCACTGCTATTTCTAGCATGACAAGCTAGAAACCACGTAGAGTTTCCTTGTTGACATGTATTATTCTGTAAATGTAAATAATGTTCAATGCAGTCTTATCCACGTTGGCTAACTCAAGTTAAAGAGTTAAATGACACATGCACATCACAAAATTATATTGATGCATCTTTGTAAAAAAAAAACTAGATGTTTTAATGTTATAAACCATTACAGTTCAGATTTAAACATGCTTTTAACTGATCAAACAGATTTATTTGAATTTCTAATACATTACTGTTGCTTAACTCCAGGCAGCTTTGAATGAGCAAACCTATGATCAAATGCTCTCAAGTTATGAAGATCTTGACACTTTTTTAATCATCATCATCGTTTAACGTCCGCTTTCCATGCTAGCATGGGTTGGACGATTTGACTGAGGACTGGTGAAACCAGATGGCAACACCAGGCTCCAATCTGATTTGGCAGAGTTTCTACAGCTGGATACCCTTCCTAACGCCAACCACTCCGAGAGTGTAGTGGGTGCTTTAACGCGTCACCCGCACGAAGGCCAGTCAGGCGGTACTGGCAACGGCCACGCTCAAAATGGTGTATTTTATGTGCCACCCACACAAGAGCCAGTCCAGGGGCATTGGCAACGATCTCTCTCGAAAATCCTACGAAGGCCAGTCAGGCGGTACTGGCAATACTCAACGTATTCTTTGATAGGGTGTATGAATTAAGAGAGATTTAGTTGCTAATTTTAAAAGGAAAGAAACAATATAGCTAAGTTCTCTTATCTATTTAGGCTTTCATACCTTATATTTATATTGTTTGGTTACTTGTTCAGAATATGCTATTTGCACAATTAATAATTTCATTAGTATTTCTGTATACATTATGTTTTCCTTTGAAATACATTAGATGAATATTTCCAAATGACGGTATCTGTGACACCAGAAGTCATGTGAGGAAAACATACTTCAAAGCTGACAAATCCTCAACATTAATTTGGTATGCACTGATGTAGAGATGCATGTGCGAGTGACAGCATGTATGCATGAGCATGCATGTTGTCTCTGTGTGTGTATTTGTGCATATGCCTGTGTTTGTTGTCATCTCATATACAAACTCATTGATATATATATATATATATATATATATATAAAATATATATATATATATATATATATTTACAGTTAATGTTTAAAACATTTTTACATCAATCAATATGAAATATGTATGAAAGAAATAAAATATACACTAATATGCAATTATTTGAATATAACTAGAGATATTTATGGAGCTTTAAATGCTAATATATCTGAACTAAATGTTGAAATTCTGATATATGTCAATTCCAGATATATACACTATAAGAGTGTACATGTAATTTTTACTTTGGTATGAAGAAAACCCTACCCTTAGACAACAATAAAGCTATTCCTCTCATCTAACCGTACCCTCTTTCATTATTTTGCCTAAATCCTCACTTCTTTTATCCTTTCAGCCATAGAGATTCTTTAGGCAATCAAGTCGTGCAAGTTGAAAAGAGACCTTACTAGTGCTGGTGTCACAAAAAAAAAAAGGGGGATCCAGTGGACTCTGTAAAGAGGTTAACATTAAGAAGGGTATCAAGCTGTAGAAAACGTGCCAAAACTGAGGCATTGGAGCATAATGCAACCCCCTGACTTGTGGCATCCTATTGGAATGAGATGTAAAATGATGATGATAATGATGATGGTGATATACATAGTATTCCAGTTTGGCCTTAGCTATGATGGGTAACATTTACACATACACAAATTCCATTGATGTATCTTATTAAAATTACATCTGTTAATGTTAGAAATTAATATTATTAATACTATTGGGATGATGGATAACAAAATCAGTAGAATGCCCGATAAAAATGTTTTGTGATATTTTTTTCTATTGCATTGAGGGTTCATATTGAACTGGAACTACCATTATTTTGTCAATCCCTGAAGAAGAAAGGATAATTACCAATGTGTGGCAGATTTAGTATTATTGACTATTCCTCTCTAAATTTTTAGAGTCAGAGAAAAAATGGTAAGGTATTTCTTCTGGTTCATTACATTCTGGGTTCTAATCTTGCCGAGGTCAATGTTGTCTTTCACCCCTCCAAGGTCAACAACGTACAAGTCAAATACTGAGGTTGATTTGATTGACTAGCACCCTTCCCCAACTATTCCAGGCCTTGTGCCAGTATTAGAAATAATTTAAAGGTAGTAGACTGGCAGAATTGTCATGGTCAGAAAAAATGCTCAGTGGCACTTGTTCCAGCTCTTTATGTTTTGTGTTCAAATCCTGCTCAGACTAACTTTGCTCTTTAACCTTTTTGAGACAATATAATAAAATATCATAATCAATCACTAGGGTTGATTTAACCAACTAACTTGTTTCCCCACTGAAACTCCTGGCCTTGGTACCAAAATTTGAAATCATTATCATTATCAACACCACCAAAAACTAGATATTTGGTAGAATGTCAATGAAAATAGATTTCATGACAAAAAAAATTCTGTGAATTTTTCTTTAGATTTTCTCACATTGTGGTTAGGACTTATAAGATAAAAAACAGCTTTCCTTTCTATTAGAATGTGAAGATGGCAAAGCAGTGCCAAATGAGATGCCAACCATCTCAATCAAAAGTAAAATTGTATAAGACACATCATCCTAGACAAAATTATTACCAACATTAAAGTTATCAATAAAGATTACACAATTAGTACATTATTGGATAAAATGCTTTAAAGTATATGGCTAAGTCTCTTCATCTTCTAAATTCAAATGTTGCAGGCCTACCATATTCATTCCTAAAAAAACTGTAGACAATGTCAATGCAAAAGAATTGATATCAATGGAATTGGTAATGGAATTTGAGTTGTTGCTATCATTGCTTCAGCTGATCAAAGACATTTCAGCAATGATTGTTCCATTGTTATCCAAATCAGTACACCAAAGATTGGATTACCCAGTGTTTCATTTTCTAAGACACTGAAGTGTGATCAGAAGGAGATTTAACTGCTATTTCTAGTAGGTTAAGTGGCTATATAGAAACTCTCTGACAGAAATGATAGCTTGCTAGATGAAATGACTAACAAGATTTACTTCCATCTCTTTGGATTCAGAATTCCATTTATCTCTTCAAGGACAATGACATTCAATCCAGTAATATACAGGGTTTTCAAAGTAATCTTTCTTTTTGAAAAATAACTTTGTACCAAATAAGAGAAAAAAAAAGTAATATTTTTAAAGGTGTAATACATGGTGCTAGTCTTCAATATCCCAAGTTTGAATCGCATAAGAATTGACTGTGTCTTTTATTCGTTTGCTATTGATAAAATAAACACTAGTAGCTATCATATACTTGAGTCTATTCAACAGACCAAATCCTTCCCTCACAAAAATAAGCACTTTTATCAAGTTAAAACAAATCAATATTGATTTCTAACATTGGCTCAAGGCTTAAAATGTTTCTGATGGGATGAGGACTGAATCAATAAAATCACACACACACACATGTACTTGACTAGGACTTATATCAATAGTAGAAAGATTATTTTATATTTTAACAAATCATATGAATGGAAACAATTATTTTCTCACAGAGAAAAAAATTATAACACATTATTTCTGAAAAACTCAATCTAAAAATGTTACTTTCAGTCTCAACTATATTCATTTATCAAGACTTATTTTCTCTTTCAAGTACAGCAAAAGTCAATCAACTCCACAAACACCACCATTACTACTATCAATACCACTACACTTCTATCTGCAGCAGTACTATCGATTGTTTATGACATTAGAAACTATAGATCATTTATCCGAGAAAATATTTTATATGCCTTAGTGAAACTGATAGGTTTGTAATAGTTGACTTCACAAACACAAAAGTCTTATAATCCACGAAACTTCTCAACGATGTACTAATAAAAATGTTTAACATTTCTATATCATATTCTTGATAAAGCTTACTTCCAAATTGATTTGAAACCTGATGTAGCTAACCTCATGAATATGATCTCCTTACAGTTGTGTTTGTAGGGATCAGTCACCATGGTAACATCAAGGTGAAACTGCTTGACACTCTTTGTATAGGTATATTAGAAAACGATTGGAATTGATTTCTCAAGTACCACCCATCCCATTTCCTCTCTCTCTAATATTTGTAAAAGAAGAATATTTGTTTAAAGATTTGATTATGTGAATGTATTCATTATTATAGTTGTTGTTACTGCTTTTACCCTGAGCTAACAGAACTGTTACCACCCTGGACAAAATGCTTCTCAGTAGATTTCCTGAAGAAAAGGAATCCCAGTATTTGTGTGTGTGTGTGTGTGTGTGTGTGTGTGTGTGTGTGTGTGTGTGTGTGTGTGTGTGTGTGTGTGTGTGTGTGTGTGTGTGTGTGTGTGTGTGTGTGTGTGTGTGTGTGTGTGTGTGTGTGTGTGTGTGTGTGTGTGTGTGTGTGTGTGTGTGTGTGTGTGTTTGTCTCAGCCTGCTTGACAATTAGTTTTGGACTGTTTGTGTCTTTGTAACTTAGAAGTCTTACAAAAGAGACCAAAAGGATAAGTACTAAACTTAATATAAAAGTACTGGGGTTGATTTGATCAACTAAGCCCCTGTGCCCTGGCAGCGCCACAGTACAATGACTGAAACAAGTAAAAGAATGAAAAAGAATAAATAAAAAAAAAAAGTTACATTAGATAATTTAGTTTTTGAAACACTATGCCTAAGTTACCAGCAGAGAGATGGGAGCTAGAATGCTTCTGATCATTGGTCTATTTGACCAAGAGCTAAAAACCAACAACCACTTTTGCACTGGTCAGCTTGCGTACTCATTCTGCTAATGGAAAAGTATACATATTTGTTCTAATTTTCAAAAGTATTAACATTTAACAACATTATTTGGAAAATCTTTCCTAATATTCCCAAGATAGCTTCATGAATCTACCTTCTATAGAAATCAAATAAGAAACCACACAGAACATTATGATATCAAAATATGAAATAAATTGCTAAAAATTATCGGCAAAATTTCCTATATCAAACTTCAAAATCTTCAAAAAAAAACTTTTTTTTTTCATTGAATCTAAATATTTTCTAAACTAATAATATATTTTTTACCATTTTGTACAACTGTTTATCACTCTGGAACTATTCTTAGATTGTTAAATAGAGCAGAAACTAAACAATGTAGATCTTTCATTATTTCTAGTATTATTTAATGAAAAGATTATATCATTTGCCAGACAAAAGTATTTGTTGATATTGCTTACATGTTAACACATTACACAGGTGTGCTTGTAAGAATTCTTTAATAATCTACTCATTAAGTTAATTATATTACAAGGGTATCACTAGTGACAGATGATAAGATAGAGAAAATCTAAATAAACAAAGTAAATCCAATATTAATTCACAGCTGATGCTTAATTTCTCTTATCTTTCAACCAATTAACAAGATATCAGGCAAACTGTAAAATCATTTTACAATATCTCATATCTTATGTGGTTCACCTGATGATTCAAACTAATCAGTTAAAGATAACAACATACAAAATATGGCAACATATTTAGAATTTATTTTCAAGATCAATTATTAAGTGCATATTAATTTCTATTTGAAAACTTCTATTTTCAAAATCTGAAGCCTGAGAAGCAATTGTTATATTTTCTTTCATAACTGAAATATTCCATTCAATTCAAGTGTTATCTCTTCTTAGAATGAAATTCCTTTAACTTTCATTTTCAATGCAAAAGAAAATTAGAGATAAAAAAACTGGGGGAGGGGGGAGATAATTAGATGAAAAGAAAATATGAAATGGTGTTAATAGAGTTTGCCTGTTTTTGTTTAGTTTCTCGTTTTTAAGACTTTTAATATTATTATTAGGAAAAAAATATTTTTTAATTAAAACTACTTTACATGTTGAAGTATTAAAGTTTCTAACGCTATGAATGCTCAGTATTTATAAGATTAGAAGCAGAGGGAAGAAGTAATTGTAGATTAATCTAACATGTAATTCACTAGCTGTGTGAAAGTCATGTTAGCATGTTCATACAATGCAGCAGTAGAGAGATAAGAAGCTATTGATAAGTGTTAGCTCTCAGCTAGCATTCAGAATGGAAATCTTCATTTTTATACAGGATGAAAATGTATGCGGAAAATCTTACAAAGGAAGTTAACCTCAAAATAGAAGAAAAATCACTGAAATCTCATTAAGGAAAAAGCATTAAAACCAAGAATAACAATAGAACAAGTATTGTGAGAGAAGAAAAATCAAATATTGCTATGGAGTAGAGCTTCCATTAGTGATAAAACCCTTGTGGAAACTAAAATAGAATTAAAGAGCTAGTATTTATAGCGCTAAATACTTCACACCATTATCATAATCATCATAATGAGCTAAACATTATTCTATTCCACATAAAATGGTTTCTATTAAGGGCCTTATAACTGGTGGGTCGAAGTTACCCTAAAACAGGCACGAATGCTTGCAGTTGAGTGTACTCTGCTAAAAGGTACTCATAAGGTGCTGCTAAACTGGGAAATGGATTAAATCTGCTCTAGCACAAAATAAGGAATCATTCTTTTGATAGGTTCCTGTCTATCAAATTCCACATATAAGGCTTTGCTAGGACCCCAAAATTTGATTAGTAAATATTCTATGGAACTGCAGGTTTAGTGTTGAAATCTTCTGTAAAAAAATAAAGCTCAAAGTACTCACTCTATTTAGGGACATGTGTGTGTGTGTGTATATGTTTGTGTGTGTGTGTGTGTGTGTGTGTGTGTGTATGTGTGTGTAATCCCCCACCCCACCCCATAAAGCTTACTTTACAACCATAGTATGTTCTCTCTCACTGACTGAGAGATAATGGTACCCTCAAATTTTTTTTCTTACTTCCTCTATCTCTACCTTTCTCTGTCTTTATATATGTGTGTGTGTGTGTGTGTGTGTGTGTGTGTGTGTGTGTGTGTGTGTGTGTGTGTGTGTGTGTGTGTGTGTGCTCCATGCTTAGTGACTGCAGCATGCACTAACATCTGCTTTGATATGGTCTCTCTGGCTAAATGCTCTTCCAGCCACTTTACAACAAGTACTGGGTACTTTTTTCATGGCACCAGCACTAGTGAAGTCACTATTTAGTTTTGATTTAGACCAGGGGTTGGGAAATACCCTGCCTGCTGGTGCAATTGCACCCATGAACTCATTTTATTGTACCCGACAGCTGATATACTGTATTTTTTTATTCTTTTACTCTTTTATTTGTTTCAGTCATTTGACTGTGGTCATGCTGGAGCACATACAAAATATAGTAAATTTTTCAATTGAAAAATTTATACAATACCCAAATGCCTATTTGCAACATAGCTCGCGTTTCTACTATGAATGAAAGTGGTCAGACTTGAACAGAAATCATCCAGTAATTGCCATTTGAATGGAAATTTTGTTTTCACTATAAAACACATATTGCTAGGTTTGTACCACCCCCTTGAGACCCCACTACACTCTAGCTGAGAAGACTAAAAATATATCGCATGTATCGAAATAATTTTTATATGAAACAAAAGCTGAAAATTGTAGAAGGTACAATGTAAAAACTATTCACACCCATCTCTGTCCGCGGACCGTTTTCTTTGGAAATTTTTGCCCACCGCACTAAAAATTTTCCCCACCACTGATTTAGGCCTTACAACTACCTACCCGCTTCCCTCTGTAAAGACAGGATCGTCAGAGATCAAAATACTCACATAAGCAAATTTTTGAATATCTTACGACTACTATAAATGATGGGAAAACCTTTTATATAAATATTCTGATCTCTGATGATATTGTGTTTATACAGGGAAACAAGTAGCTAGTTGTGGGGTCAGAATTGAAATTAAAGCAAATATCTACTCTATGTTTAAAATATCCATACTCTTTACTCTTTACTTGTTTCAGTCATTTGACTGTGGCCATGCTGGAGCACCACCTTTAGTCGAGCAAATGGACCCCAGGACTTATTCTTTGTAAGCCTAGTACTTATTCTATCGATCTCTTTTTGCCGAACCGCTAAGTTATGAGGACATAAACACACCACTATCGGTTGTCAAGTGATGATGGGGGGGACAAACACAGACACACAAACATACATACATATATATATATATATATATATACACATATATACGACGGACTTCTTTTCAGTTTCCGTCTACCAAATCCACTCACAAGGCCCAAGGCTATAGCAGAAGACACTTGCCCAAGGTGCCACGCAGTGGGACTGAACCCAGAACCATGTGGTTGGTAAGCAAGCTACTTACCACACAGCCACTCCATATGTGTTCTTTTTTTATAACTTCATTAAAACAATTGTGTGTGTGTGTGTGTGTGAGAGAGAGAGAGGTGTAAGTTTGTGAATGTGTGCATGTGTATTAGAATAGAATATCTGAAGAAGATCTAAGAAAAGGCTGATAAAAATATTTTTGTTGTTCAGCTTCAGGTCAGCTTTGATCTACAATCAAAGGTATTTCAGTAGTGACTATCTCTTCTTTTGATTTTCAGACATGATGTTGCATTGAACTATTTAAGGAGGTATGGTGTGGTTTGAAGATAATTTGATTACTATTTCTAGCAGATCAAGCAATTACACAGCAGCTATCTCTCTTTGGCTCACTACTAAAAAGACAGAAAGATAAGATCAGAAGTTTATGAAATTTTAAATTAATTCATCTTCATGTGAGCAAAATCTTTGATTATGGAAAGACTGACCACCTAAGTTATGTTTTAACACGAGTTCTCAATTCATGCACTTGATATTTTATGATTTATAAACTGATTTCATATTCCAGAAGTATATCAAATTATTTTAACCCAGCCACACCTTTCTGGCATCAAATTGTACCTTCCCAATCACTTTCATTAATAATACAGCATGAGCCAATAGAAGAAAAGAAAAAAGCCTTAAGATCAAAACAATAATTTAATATTTGATATGTATGTCTTAAGACCAAAAGCAATAATTTAATATGTATCCTTAAAAATGTAAATTTAATGGTTCATTATTTTTCTTAAGAACCATGCATTTCTGCAGGCTCTTTTGTACTTGTAATTTGCTCTTGATATTGAAACAGTTCCTTTACCATCCACTTGGTTTTCCATAAAAGTACATAATTTTTATTACATATTCTCTAAACATCTCTAATATTTGGGAATTAATAACAATAAATTAAGATGCATTATTTTGTTGGTAAGTAAATATATTAATTTCTGCTTTGTATAATTAAAATGGATATTGAGGTAGTAAAGAAGTGAAAGAAAAATTGCATAGTTTTATTCAGAAGAGGAAGGGCAGTTGCTACCACTTTTTTTTTCAGAACCTTTGTGAACAGCAGGAGGAAAGGAGAAAGTCCTGTCTTCGGACCTAGATCACATACATACAATAGAACGGACTCCACAAAAGGATCCCAAGGGCTAAGTAACAATGTTTACCTGGTACACGAATTAAATTGACTATCTAGTCTTTTAAGATGATGGGACATGAATTGAGGTAGACTAAGCTATTCTTTTTTAGCAGGTTGCAACCATAGTGAGATTTCTTAATTGGTTCATATTAGATTGTTTTAAAAGGGAATATGAATATTATTCTTGTCAATATATTAACTTGTTTATCAATAAATTTTACTGATTTAATGATTAGTGAAAGATTGGATCTGACTTGCTACTACTAACTCATCAAAATGTGTGTGGATATGTGCTAAGTATTGTATAGTCCTAGGTCAGCCTCAATTAAGCAGAACTATTATCAAATGCTTTTCATCTGTAACCATACCAGCTTTTTTGTATAAACAGTATCTTTATTGTCTAAATGTCTCTCTATCTTCATTTCAGATTGTAAGATGTAATCTGAAGGAGATTTAGCCATAATTTCTAGCTTGGCTAGAAGTAATGTAAGTGTGTACTTCCATGCGAGTATATGTGTACTGGCACATGCAGGTTGAAGAACGGAAAAATTTTTGCATGCACAGTTTTCTAAATTGATAAAATACACTACAGGTGTGTGTGTGTGTGTGTGTGTGCGCGTGTGTGTGTGTGTGTTAAAATATAATAAATATATATTGTGGTAACTTCTAGAACAATTTATCTCTTTCAAATTGTTATGGGATTTGCTAGCACTAAACAATTTTTTATAGAGTTTATTACAATTTAAAAAGTCCACTAAATGATGAGAAAGAATTTCTCAAGGGATCCTAATTTGACGACTAGAAATAAAAATAACAGGCCATTTCAAGTACTGAGTGCAGCTAGTGTAACTGCAATCAATGAGAGAACTCAATTAATTAATTTCATGTCTTATAATTGGCACAAAAGTTTAGCTGGAGTAGATTTGGATCATTACCAGGATAATTACTGTCTGTTTGTCTCTATCAACAGTCAACTGATATTTGGAGTGATAATCCAGAAATGTGCTTCAATTAAGTGTCATACTAAGAATTCATTATTTGATAACACTACAAAGAATTTATTCACTGGAATATGTAACAAATTGGAAATTCATTAGCCACACATATTTTATTACATTAGAAAGTAGGTAAGTATCAACAATTGTAAATATTTATATTTACTTCATACAAAAAAGGTCACCATTCAAATTTAATGACAATCAATGGTTGCTTTTCTCCTCCTTAAAATACTCAAACTCTTGTAACAGGAAGCTTGTTTTCAGAGAATTTTTAATTTAAAAGAAAATTATTTCATTTGCTAGAATAATTAACTTTTACTTTGTTGTAATAAAATGTCTCAGATAGATATAAAAACAGTCCGATGGTCTTTATATTCATCACTGTAGTTAGAAATGTATTATTGCACAAAAGATAATCACATGGCAAAATTTCAAAGCAGTTTGATAATGATGAAAAAAACAAAACAGAAAGAAAACTAATGACTACTTCACCAAAAGACAAGTAAATAAAATATCTAAAAGAAAAGAAATTTTTGTGCTTACTGTAAAGAGAGCTATATTCTGATGGTATCAGGTAGGCCCTTCTTCAAAGATAAATGGTAATTAATAATTGACTTTAATTGCCTCATTAAATCAGATGATATGCACTCTATTTGTTATTAATAGTAAACCTATAGTAGAAAGGATCTACAGTCAATGAAATGATCATTCAAAAGCCATAGGACGATTCTTAATCAAACAGTGACTGATCGTGCAATCATACTTGAGGAATTCATATTCATAGATGAGGAGATTTTTAATAAGGAAAAAGAAAGATAATATTATACATTGCAAATACCTATTTGAGACAGAAAAGAGAAGCTACAGGTTCACTGACAAGACTGGAATCAACTATCTGTTGTTTGCAGGTCAATATGTAAATGGAACATTATGGGGTGCAACTAAATGCCACAATGTTCTTTTGTTTGCTGGTGAGCAATATTGCCATTCTTCATAGAGATACATGTACACAAACAAGTGCATGTGTGCACACACGCACACATACATATCTAACAGGCTACTTTACAGTTTCTGTCTACCAAATTTTATTTACAAGGTCTTCAACAGCCCAAGGTTATGGTAGAAAACATTTGCCCAAACCGATCATAAAATGAAATTATTAACCACATGATTATGCCTGCACCTATAAATATATAATATAAAAGTAATTCAAAATAAGCATATTTCAAATAATTTTAGAACACTAATTAATAACAAGTTAGTAAACAGAAATGAACTGCAAATAAAAGAAAAAACAGCCCATTTTATATTTTATATGCAGTATTGTTGTTATTGCATAGCATCTAGGCGAACTCTGATCAAACAGATGTATGACCAAAAGTGTTCCAATATGATAATCCTCTATATTTGTATACTGAGGACAAAATTTTTAAATGAGTTCTTTGTTGGTCTTTTTTTTAAGTCAGCAATTTAGGATAATTTGTCTATTTCTTGCACATTGAAACAACTGGTCACTTGTTGGCTTCTTGAAAGCAAGGTAAAAGAGGGTGGGGAAAACATGAGAAGACATGGTAAGGACAGAACCCAGGGTGTTGGGAACACTCACAAGAAATGAAATAATATTGTTGAGTGGTTATATGCTGTATTTGATCTCTTCCTAACATGGAAAAATAGAAATAATGATGACTATAAATAAATATATCTGTCACACAAATTCTTTCCTACAATGAATTTTCAGCAAAGTTAAAATATACATATAATTGCAAAGGCAAGTTCTTAATTGCACAACCATATTAGTATCCGTTTATGTTCTTGGTTCAGATCCTACTGAGGTCAACTTTGCCATTATTTATGTTTACACACACACACACACACACATACAGCTACAGGTATATAATATTCTATTAATTTTCTTTGAGAATTATAAGTACAGAAAATTCTCAGTTTAATGGTCCATAACTTAAGAGATTTCTGATTGAATGAACCAAATAATAAAGCAATAGTGTACTGGACACTATGGTCATAGCAAAATACACTTCTACCACACTGTCATAGAAAGAAAGTAAAAATTCTTTATTATAATTTAGCAGTTTTATACTATGCATTAGTACGTATTGCATTAAAATATTCATTTTTACTTCCAAATTTTACCCTGTAGGTTACTTTTTATTAAATAGACTTTTCATAAAAGATACACCTTCTTTATTTGTCTGTTGAATAGAATGTTTTCTGTATTTTGATGAATCAAGCTGAATTGTTTTTTTGTTATTAGTACTCTACCTGCATCTATTGACAGCCTTGCTGTTATGAAGCAGAAAGAAAAGTATTAGGCTTGTTAGAAGTCTGTGGGCATCTTGAACTGCTGATAAATCTACAGATAGTTTTAGTGTGTGTGTGTGTGTGTGTGTAGTTCTCATGAGCACCACAACTCATTAGAAAAGAGTAAAAGAGGGGACAAAAAGCAGCAATAAGTAAAGAAAAACACCCAAAAATACATACATAGAACACGGGATGCAACATAAAAAAAACGGAAAATGCAAAGTAAAAGAACCAAAAGGAGGAAAAGGGAGCATAGGCACATCTAGAGTAATGTGGACAAATTTTGGGAAGCATGGAATTTTGAAGTGTACTCACAGCTAACAACTAACATAGAGAGCCGAACACAGTTTTATTTTTTAAAGATATTATGCTTACACTGGAATGTTCACATCTCTAGATTGAAATGCTGAGCATTTGTGGAATTTACATGATAATTCTTTGCTCATTAAATGTCTAAACTAGTCCTGTAACAACACAGAAATTCAGAGCTGACCTGTTTTATTGCATATGCTTGCAAGTAGGTGCATAGGCATGCGTGTGTCTGTGTGTGCATGTGTGTGTGTGTGTGTCTGCAGCAGGTATGCATATATGTGTGTGTGTGTCTGTATATATGATTCACATTTAAGTTTTCTCCTTAACAGAGATGCACAAAACGTACATAAGGTAGCAGAAAGAAAAATTGAGCTTTGGAATAAAGTACTCTACAGCATTTAGTTGTTTTCTTTCTTTCATTACCGATTCTTCATCACTTTTCTTATATACAACAAGCATTTGTTAGATGTTTGAGACCAAACTGTAGTCTCCAACATATACTGGTCAATTGATTTTGCAACTCAATTTTCTCTGTCATTTGGCATTATGCATCCAGCAGATCATATACTAATGATTCCTTCCTGATTATAGCAAGTTTCAGTACATCATTTGTTTCACAAACATTCAGCATAATTATTTCTGAAACTCAGCTTATGCAGTTTGCCTTTATACCATACAAAATATCAATCTTGTGTTACAAACAAGGATAAAGTAGTTCTATATGACTGTTCAAGCATCTCACAGTAATTAGGAAGATATAATTAGTACCGGAGGGGGATAATCCAAGGACAATTCCAACAATACTAAATTTAATTAACTGTGAAAAAGATTTTTGGGGTATGAAATTTGGAATGAGGTTGTGAATGTCACTGAATTAAATACACTAATTAGTTGTTTCTGTGTACGAATCAGTGTAATTAAATGACAACAAAAATCTACACACAATCATTGGCTTAATACTTCATTTCTTCTACATTCATCCTCTGGTTACTTGAGCCAGATTTGATAAACTCCTCATTATAAATCTTATTGGTTTCCAGCATTTTCTTACTCAACTTCTTTGATTCTTGATACCTGATCACTTTATCATAATCATCAAATGATGAAAATTATGTCACAATGTAAGAGATAGTGTGTGTGTGTGTGTGTGTGTGTGTGTGTGTGTGTGTCTTTTGTACCCTTTGGTTCCGAGTTCAAATTTTATAATAACAAAGCTTTTCGTGCTTTTGAGGGATTGATTAAATAAATATCAGACACACTAAAGGCTTTTGGCAAGTCAAAAGAAATCAATACAGATAAAGTTTGCGACTAAGTAATATGAATTTTATCATAAGAAACTAGGAACCTGATTATTATAGTAATTTGCAGAATTTGCAGAGCAATGGACAAAATGCTTAGAGGTATGTAGTTACATTCAGAGTTTGATTCTTGGTGAAGTTGACGAACTAAAGTTAATTTAATTGACTAACCCCCTTCTCCTATATTTGTAGTCCTGTGTATTATTTTACAAACCATTACATGAAGAGACAGCAGAAGTAGCTAAGATAACAGAGCATAGTTGTTAAAATTATTAATGTGTCCAGTTTCATCACATCTTTATTTTATGGATTCAAACAACTGCAAGAATGTACAGGGATTAAAAATAATTACAAAAACAAATGGAAGAAAATATGAAGAAGGAGTTAAAAAAAAAGAAAAGAAACCTATAGAATATTCAAAGGGCCACTAAAAAAAATTACAAAAAAAGAACAGAAAAGGATTTAAGAAACTTGAGAAAGAATTCAATGTAAAACAAAGACTGAAAATGCCAAAAATAGAACTGACAATACTGGTAAAAATTTCAAAAGAATGTTGATTAAAAATGGATTTGAGCAGAGTGAATGCACCAAATACTGGAGGGAAAAAACACCAAATACTGGAGGGAAAAAACACCCAAACGTTTGTGATTTTGTCAGAAGATGAAATTATATCAAGTAAAAAACAGCCAAAATATCGATACTCTATAATTATTTCCAGATGTTATCATTTCATTGTTTATCTGACTAGCATGAATGGATTTTATGTGATTCTTGTCAAGGGGATTGAATTCTATTATATTCCAACTCCTTGTGTTTGGTTATTGGTGAATGAGAGATAAACTCATAACTTTTTTCATGAGATCCAAAGACAATTCACATTATTAATTTATTTTAGAAGATTTTTGCTTTCAAGGATTCAATCTCACTGCAAGTTGAAGTCTCTCAACTGCATGAGGCGAGGAATATTTTCAGTTCTGGAAATAATGAATTTTAAGCCTTATTCTCTGAATACATCACTTATCACTTGATTGAATCAATGCACAGGGACTCTCTGTGGTCATTCAACCTGAAACAGCAGACAAGTTTCCACAAATTGTACTTTAATCTCTTAAAAAAGAAATTATACAAACACATATACATATTGTTACAATATTGTTACATATTGTTACATATTGGTAACAATATACATATTGTTACAATATTGTTACGCAGCAAAGTATTTGTTACATTAACACTAAATATGATGGTCACGACTACAATGTTTTTTGATCATTTATTATTTGTAATTTAAGATCAGTTCAGTGTATCACAGTTGGTTGTTGTTTAACTCAATCTCAGTCTCAGACCTAATTAAGCAAACTTATGCTCTAAGACAACTCAGCCAATGAGTCCTGACTTTTTGCACCATTAAGAGGTAATTTGAGATAATCAGACTGCTATTTCTAGCAGGTTGTGCAACCTCATGATATAGATTTTTAGCATTTCTAACAGGATATAATTTTCATGCACTTCATACAGACTACTTAGTATGTGGAAAAAACCAACCACATCTTCAAATTATATTTTTTTAACATTTTTCTAAACTTCAAAATTCTCAGCCTCTGTTATCCATGAATCAATCTTTAGCAACTACATAAATTGTCATAGACGCAGAACATTAAAACTATGGAAGATGATAAATATTGGTGGGTTATGGTCGTTAAAAGAGAGTTCTAGCTTAGTATCTATTGATCACCATAAATAAACTGCATTTAATACAAGGATCATTGATTCTGAATTATTATTACTATCATTATTATTATTATTATCATTATTATTATTATTATCATTATTATTATTATAAAGACTGGCAGATTGGCAGAATTGTTAGAGTGTCAGATAAGACACCTTGTGATATTTGTTCCACTCCATGTTGAGTTAAAGTCCCATTAGGGCCAACTTTGCCTTTCCTCTTTTCAGAGCTAATAAAAGAATGACTAGTGAAACCCTGGGGTTGATGACATCAATCAAGCCTTGTGCCTAAATTAGAAACCATTATTATTATATTATATATTACACACACACACACACACACACACTATAGTCTGGTGCTGTCTTCTGCCTTGCCAGCTCCTGTCAAACCATCTTGATGACACCTTGTTTTTAAACATATTCCATACAGTCTAGCACTCACACTCTCTGACTGAAACAAAAAAAAAGCTTAAGTTATTTTGGTAGTGATTAGTTTAAACTCTATGATGAAGCACATATGCATACAGACACAGATGGATGGATGCATGTATGTATGCTGATTTTGCTATGCCACCATGGAAAATATCACCCACATATATATAAGGCTATCCATATGGTCATATGAAACTCACATTAGAACCTTTAAAAATAAAAAGATACTCATGCAATATTTCAGTATAAAAATAGTAATTTGTTGCAAATACAATAGGCATGATCTTGTCCTTTGGGATAAAAAAAAAACTGTTAAAGAAAGCTGTTCAGTGGATGTGAATGTCTCATTTAAATTATGGAAAATGGGAACATCTCAGGTGAACTAATGTAGAACTTACACCTCTTGTATCCTTGCTATAGATTCTCATTTCTAACCATTATCACAGTCACAAGGGATATGTAATAATACATATGCATAAAAACTTAGAAAGTATAATGATTGTAGTATGGGAAGGTATTCCTTCTTTCATTAAACTTGCTAATGTGGTATATTGGGTTCAAGTCCATAATTTGAATAAACTTGTGTGCTGTTGGAAGATGACAATCCAAATACTTCAATTAAAGCATTTCTGTAGCAAAGAGAATGGTTTTCTATGTATGATGCATGGCATTGCTCAAAGTCGCCAACATTCACATTTCCTGACAACACAAAAAACTTGATCAAGCTTATGTACTTCACTAGATAAGTAACAAAATCAAATGAAAATAAAAATGGAAATGAGCATACAATGACAATGATTTAAAGATATCAAAAAGTGTAGTGTTATTAGGCATAGTGAGATTGGAAGTGTCTATTATTGAGATAATGCTGAAGCAAGAAACAAAGAACGTGATTGTTTATGGTAAAGAAATAAGTATTTATCACGTTTGATGGAGGTGTAGTCTTTCAGTGGTTCAAGAGTTGCATGTCAAAGTAACAATATTTAGTGAAGGGTCTCTGAATTTTTATAGCTTACAGATTTATGAAGGCTTTTAGTATATAAAGTACTGCTCAGCTATACATAATCTACAATGTTTCTATATACATAGAATATAGCTCAAAGTTTTTTTTCAGTATATCTTAAAGCTTTTCCACTCCAGATAAGATAGTTTTAGAGCATTCCTATTTTTCTATAGCCCTAAAAGAAGAAATATGGTTGAAAAATTGTTCAAAATTTATGATCTGCCATATCTATAGAGTGTTTATACATGATGTTAAGATTTGGTTTGGTGGAGATCACTTCCACTTCATGTGTGTGTGTATGTATATATGTATGTATATAATACACATCTCTAAATCCACTTTCTTCTTGCGATTTTATCATAGTAGGAGGGAAGCAAATTGTTAATTGATGCTTTATTCAATAACAGGTTAGAGATTCTTCTATTGATATCTGATAATCAGGTTTTAAAAACTGTAATTGGATAGCAGGAGTCTATATAAATATATGCGAAATTTCCATTGGATTTCCTACAAAATATTTGTTTATCTGTAGTTAAATTACAAGGAACAGCTTACAAATTTGCAATATTTAGGTATTCTTAGAGTGTAAATTTTGAAGAAGTTAATAAGATTTTTTTCTAAATACATGCAGTATATGCCCATTCATATAAGCCAATATATATTAGGATAATTTTCTTTTGAGTGTATCTAAAATGAGGGATACTAAGATCATATATTTTTACAGTGTCAAACTTCTACAAATATTTGCAGTTAGTTATCATGACTGATTATCTATGGTTTTGGCATGATTTGATAAGCTTTCTCTATACTAGTTGGTTTTTCGCTTGGGTTTGTCATTTATTATGGTGAATTCCTTTCCATTTCATATTTCATATTCCTTTTTGCAGTATGTTTGAATTTCCGTCTAAGTCTTCCATGGTATCTTTTCTCCTTGTATCCAGGACATCATTCTGATCTCTTCCCCAGGTGATTAGGTAGTCTAACAAGTGCTAATGCTTGGAGCCAAGGTGCATCCAAGTAGTCTTTTGATGGTCTTTGTACTTGAAGACAGTGTTTGTAATTACTAGATTGAACTTAGAGCAGAGGTCTAGAAGAAGCTCACCATTTGAATTGCACTTTCGTACTCCATGTTTGCCTATCACATCAAGCCATTAGTCTTGCATCATTTTTCACACGAATCCACCCAGCCGTTTGGCCGTGAACCTCAAGACAAGAAAGAATACAACACTCGGCCAACTTCAATTTATATTATAGATTATCTCGGTTTAAAAAAACCTTGACAATGTAAATATACATATATACATATATATATATACATATATATATATATATATATATATATATATATATATATATATATATATATATATATATATATATATATATATATATATATATACATATATATATATATATATATATATACATATATATATACATAAATATATACATAAATATATACATATATACATACATATATACATATATATATATACATATATATATAAATACATATCTACATATATACATACATATATACATATGTGCACACATATATACATATATGTTTACATATATATATATATATATATATATATATATATGTATATATATATATATATACATATACATATATATATGTATACATATATATACATATATATACATATATAAATATATATATACATATATATACATATATATATATACACATATATATACACATATATACACATATATATATACGCACATATATACATACATATATATACATACATATATATATACATACATATATATATATATACATACACACATATATATATATATATATATATATATATATATATATACACACACACACGCACTTATACACACACATACATACATATATATGGCTGTGATGGTATGAGATTTTAAATCTTTATTTGAATCGGTAAACATATGAACATGTTGCAGCTTATCAGAATTTCTTTCAGAAACAGAGAATGGTTTTACTGTGACACAGTTTACATTCAAACTTCTTACCTCTTCTTTTCTGCATACAACAGCATATCAGCAGACAGAGGAACACATCCACCCAGTTTTCTTTAACTACTCTTCATCCAATACAAATGCTCTTAATCTCTCAATACAAACTAACACTATTGATCATTCTATTGCTATTTGAGAGATTATTGAATAATTTCTGTCTGAATACAATATTTTTCTATTACATTATTTCTACTACCATTGACTGTATAGTACTTTACATGTAGTACTTTCCTCCAAGTATGAATTTAACTGAGCTGATCTGTGTTGTTTTGCCAAATGGAAAATATAAAAATATCACACTTGGAACAAAGCAGCAGCCTTGGCAATATGTGACAGTGTTTAATTTTGTTATTGTTTGCATCCCATCCCCATCAAGTTGGCTGTGAGAGGAAAACCCTATGGTTAAAGCATTCCTCTGGTGACTACCTCATCTTTTTAAGGCAGCGAGCTGGCAGAAATATTAGCACAACAGGCAAAATGCTTAGCAGTATTTTGTCTGTCTTTATGTTCTGAGTTCAAATTCCGCCAAAGTTGACTTTGCCTTTCATCCTTTCGGGGTAGATAGATTAAGTACCTGTTACATACTGGGTCGATCTTATCGACTGCCCCCCTCCCCCCTCCCCCAAAATTTGTGCCTGGAGTAGAGAAGAAAAGACTACCCAATCATTTTATCTCAGACTACATAATTTAATATGTACTCCTTTTTTTAAAGTGGGTAGAGTGTGAACAGAAGGAAGTTTGGCTTCTATATCTAGCAAGTTAAGTGAATGTGTAGTGGGCTCTCTTACTGCCCTGCAGTTCTGATATGCTTTCATTGAAATACCATAAAAAAAGATATCAATAATAATTTGTTAAATAAATATAACTTGAATTATTTGAAGTATATTTACTATTTTGAATTCTCTATAAGACAGCCATGCCACTGTAATGAACAACACATAATAAAATCTAAAAGTAGTTGCGGTTTGTTAATTCTACAGCAATTTAAGCTTTCAGTATGTAAGTAGTTACAATAGATTATTGATAAGTTTATCGATTATAAAAATCAACTTTATTTGTTGATAAAAGATTTTGATATCAATTAATTAATTGATAAAATATTGTGATAGTAATTAATTAGTAGCTTTAATTGATATCACCCCCATCAGAAGAACTAAGATTAGATCTTCAGAAAAAAAAATACAAATAAAAAAAAACAAGTAAAAATGTTTTTTAAATGACTAATGAGATGAACATTTAAAAGTAAGACATCAACAAACTTCACTTTGCTAATAGATTACAAAAGTTATATGCCACAGCCCTCAAGACTCACATTGGAAAACTAAAATGTAACATGACATACACAAAAGAGGGAGATAGTTCTATTTTTGAGATTATTTTTTGTAGATCTTTCAACATATTTTAGATAGAGCAACTTTAGGGAAATTTTATACACCTGATAAACTTTAAGCATGAAATAGTAACCTATATACAATGGAATGTTAATCATGACAAATAGATGTGCTTCTTAGAGATAAGGAGAATTCGTACACTTGAGAACAAAATTCATAAATTTTGAAATATTAAGAAACCTATAGAAAAATAAATAACTACATACTTAGGTGCAAGTATGATTGTGTGTTTCAGAAGTTTTGTTTCACAAGTACATGGTTCTGTACTGTGTGGCACCTTGATCAAGTGTCTCCTAATATGGGTCTGGTCTCACCAAAGCCTTGTAGGAGAAATACAGAAGATGAAAGCTGAAAGAAGCCAGTTACAAACAAATGCACACACACACACTTCTTTATTTAATTAGTTGTGTGCATGTGTGTGTGCACGCGCACATACGTATGTTCCTATCTCCTAGTCTTGGTAACAAATGCTAACTGTAAACAGACACCAGCATCAAATAAATGGTGTCATTTGTTTGCAATTTTCATTGGAAATATGTCTGGTCATTGTGCTGTTCATGAAAACAAGTAAGGGTTGGCAACAGGAAGAGCATCTGGTCATAGAAAATCTGTCTCAGTAAATTCCATCTGACCAATGCAGACATGGAAAGTAGCTGATGAAGATGATGGCAACGATAATGATACTTAGTACGAACTTATCTCTTATATAAAAATTAACAATGTGTTTGAAAATACGTAATGAGATTTTTAAATTAAAGCTATGAAACAGATCTACAACATGAAGATTTAGGATTTATAAAGTTAGTAGATTTAATTTTTTAGAAAGCATCTATGTATGTGCATGAAGGGGAACAATATAGTACAATAGCCGAAACGTTTGAACACCGGGCGAAATGCTTCGCGGTTATTTCCTCTGCCGCTATGTTCTGAGTTCAAATTCCGCCGAGGTCGACTTTGCCTTTCATCCTTTAAATAAGTACCAGTTATGCACTGGGGTCGATGTAATCGACTTAATCCCTTTGTCTGTCCTTGTTTGTCCCCTCTATGTTTAGCTCCCTGTGTGCAATAAAGAAATAAATATAGTACAATAGCCCACTCATGTTTCTGAGTTCAATTCTTGCAACTGCTGCCATTGAAGAACTAGCACCAAAGACAATTCATCATGTACCTGTTTGAGTGTATCTTTTGGGGCTAGAATTTCTGCATAATTTAAAGCAGAAGGTTCTTTCTCTTGTAAAGAATACAGAACAGTAAATGAAAAACGAGTTTACATTATCTAGAATTGGCTTTATGGATTTGATAATTTTTTTAATTATATTTAGTCGTATCTCGGAAGGATAGTAACACATATCATGAATAGACCAAGATAAAAAAACAAAAGTTCAGTAATAAAAATGGTGGAGCATTTTGTTGAACTCCTCAAAAATAAATAAAGCGGGGTAGAAAAATTCCTATTGTCTTTTAGTAAAATTACTTAACTACCATTTGCTACTTCAGTACACACATTGTTCCTACCTGCTTTCAAACATTTTTTTTTCACTTCTCCTCTTCATGATCAATCAGCCTACCAGAAATAGCAGCCAAAAACTCCTTTATATCACATCTTATTATCTAAAATTGCAAAGCACACATTGATGAATTGTTGTCTTGGATATACAAAAAGAGAGGCTAGTTGTAGTTAAAATACCTTTAATATCAGGTCTGTCTGGTCAAGATTGACCTGGGGCTAAATAGCAACCATTTTTATCTAATTCACACCATTAATTTCCATACAATGAGTCATACTTCATTTATTTATATCCAGTCTCTTGTGTTTTTGGTTTATATCCAGTATCACATTCATTTATATAGTTTAGAGAACAAAAAGAAAACTATGGATAATTTTTTTAGAAATAATTGCAATAGATAGGATGATGATAAAATAAACTAGCATTGTTGATTAGACTCTAAAAATGAATGTCTAAGTTATTGATTTATTTATAACACATATCCTCCTCCTCCTATTTTAATTCAATAAACATAGACAATGCTTTATAGAAATATAAAATCAACCCAAGTACTTGACTGGTGCTTTATTTTATTGACCATGGCAGGATAAAATGAAAGTTGAACATTGCAGGATTTGATCTCAGAATATGAAGAGTTGTAGATAATATATCATTGAACTTAGGATGTCCAGAGCTGCAACTAAATATTGCAAGTATTTTATCTGACATGCTCTAATGACTCTTATCTTATTTTGCTTGTGGAGGCGCAATGGCCCAGTGGTTAGGGCAGCGGACTCACGGTCGTTTCGATTCCCAGACCGGGCGTTGTGAGTGTTTATTGAGCGAAAACACCTAAAGCTCCACGAGGCTCCGGCAGGGGATGGTGGCAAACCCTGCTGTACTCTTTCACCACAACTTTCTCTCACTCTTACTTCCTGTTTCTGTTGTGCCTGTAATTCAAAGGGTCAGCCTTGTCATGCTGAATATCCCCGAGAACTACATTAAGGGTACACGTGTCTGTAGAGTGCTCAGCCACTTGCACGTTAATTTCACGAGCAGGCTGTTCCATTGATCGGATCAACTGGAACCTTCGACGTCGTCGTAAGCGACGGAGTGCCACCATTATTTTGCCAATGATAATGCCATTTGTCACAGGTTATCAATGGGCCAACACTGCTTCACTGTATTTCTAAGGAGTGAGTGACAAGAGATTGTCTGTGTAACTTGTGTAGAGCAAGTAGTACAAAGGATTTCACTTAAAGGTACCAATATATTGGTTTCCTTGTCAATGTTTGAATCCTTCAGCAATATACAGCTTACACACACACACACACATGTATGGGCTGTCAGACAGTTTGTGTCTATCAGATTCTACCCACAAGGCATTGAGCAGCTCACAGCTATGGTGATAAACATTTATCCCCCAAAAATGCAGTAAAAAGAAATTTAGAATCATGTGGCTGTGAAATAAGCTTTTAAACCAAACACAGAGGTCTTGCCATGATAAATACAATGCAAGTGATTTATTTAATGAAATTAATTTTTCTTCCATCACTATGATTTTATGAAGAGTGATACTTTCCCATGGGGTACTCTAGTAATGTGTGTGCATGTGTGTGTGTATGTGTGTGTGTGTAGGTATTAGGTATAAGGATTCAATAGACCCTAGGCAGATTAACACTAGGATGCTAGAAATTGTTAGGTACAATGACAGAGTTCACAGTGAGATAAACAACGATGAAGGCACATTATTTACATTATTTACAATTGACGGATATAGAACTGAACAATGAAGGTATCAAGTATTGGTAGAATACTATAGATACGTAATTACAAATCCAATTTAAACTGTAGATCCGACTCTGGGGTTGGTTCCAGGTGTGGTGTAGGCATACAAAGAGAATGCAAATGGCATTTAAAACTTTTTTGACATCTTTTTTTGATGGAATTTCATCAACACTACTTTTATCTCTTTTCACCCCCCCCCCCCCCACCCCCCACTATCTCTTCTAAGATGTGAGTAGCCCTGTCTACAGCAAGAAACCCGTTCTGCATAGGGCTCTTCTCTCATGCATTAACCCTTCATCTCCTAGTATAAAGATGTCACTCTTGGGGTTCATAGTCATGCAGGCTATAAGGCAACCTCATAACTGCTGGATAATACAAAAAAAAAAAAGGCAAACCAGTGCATCACAAAATATAATCCACCATCTTCAAATAAAATTTTTAACAGGTAAAATGTCAAACAGGTGAGATTTCATGAATCAAACATTGATGTCATTGGATTAGTGCATTCTTGAAAATATTGCCACATTGGATTCATTATGTTTAATGTATGAAATCTCACCTGTTTAAAATTTTACCTGTAGATGGTGGATTATGTCATGATGTACTCCAGGAATGCACCAATAAAAATTCTACTGAAACAACCGTCATAAATTTTGAACACTATTTGTGTTCTCTTGATACACACACTCATACATACATGTGTATATATATGTATATATATATATATATATATATATATATATGCACATACATATACATGCATATATACACATAAATATATATACATACATGTATATATATATATATATATATATATATATATATATATATATATATGCACATACATATATATATATATATACACACATATATATAAATATATATACATACATACATATACATACATATATATATGTATATACACACACACATATATAAATATACATACACACACACATATACATACATATATATATATATATACATATATATATATATATATATATATATAATGTACACATACATACATGCATTAGAAGAGTGTATGCCATGTGAAGCTTTTATGTTGTTTCTGTTAAAAATGTTATGGGATTTTATTTATTGTTTTATTTAAAGTGTCAGGTATCAATTATAATGTATAGAATTTCTAGGCTGGTTTGACTACCAGTAGCTAGAGGCTGCTGCATGCTGGGAAAGTAATTCATTCAAGCAGCTAGAGTTTGCTGCATGCTGGGGAAGTTATACAAATGAGAAAAAGTAAAGAATTAAATTGATCAACAAAAATTAATTAGTACGCTTACTATGAATTGCTGTGGTGTATTTTACCACAGCCTACTACACCTTCATGTGATTTGTAAATAAAATTTTTAGGAAACATCATTACTTATGTAAATGTTAATTTTAAGTTAGTATTTTACAGCAAGTTTAAAAATAACAAGAGAACATTTTCTGATCGGAGAGACTCAACACTGAAAGTCAAGTCAAATTTACTGTAAAAGTTGTTTTAACTAGGACTTCATGTTTCGCCTGACAGCTTATGCAACCAGTTAAATAAATCATCAATTAGTTTCAGCATTTTTAAAATATCATCTCTTTCTTCTTCGTTTTCAGGTTGAATGTACCATAGCTTTGCTACTGCCCTTCATTCCTATCTTTTCATTGGTCACCCCATCCCTTATGCACCAATCACTACATCCATCCCTCAACTTTATCCAATCTCTTCAGTTCTCATCTACTCTACCTTACTGCCCTTATCATCTGTCAATACTTGTTCTTCATTCACTATATTCATTCCTTTACTCATTCCCCATCTCTCACTCACCCCCCCCCCCACACACACACTTGCAACCTCTATCCATCCATTTTCTCAGTTTTTATGTTCTCACTCACTTCTGTTCCCCTCATAGCTTGAGGTTCTACCACTATTTTTAGCCCTTCTTACCCATACCTTCACCTCTTCTAAGATGTGAGTAGCTATGTCTACAGAAAGAAACCTGTTCTAATCTGGGCTCTTCTCTCATACTTTAAGCTTTTCATCTCCTAGTATAAAGCTGCCTCTCTTGGAGTTTATAGTCTTGCTGCTGGGTAATACAAAAAAATCCAGCACATACTATAAAGTAGTTGACATTAGGAAAGGCATTCAATCATAGAAACTATGCCAAAGTAGACAGTGAAGCCTGATACAGTCTAGTTGGACTAGTTGGATCCTGTCAAACCATCCAACCCAAACTAGTATGGACATTAAACAATACTGATGATTGACAATGGTCTTAGGTATCAAGTTATCCCTTTCCCAACAAGAGTTTATCTGTATTGACATTACCAGTCTGGGAAAGCTTGTAAAGATTATGTTTACTAAACTTTGTCTTAGAATTAAGTAATACATTTATAAAGGAGGCTCTCTTTTTATTGAATTAGAGTGAAGAGTTTCAAGAATACAAGTCCTTTGATACTGATGTGATCTAGTAAATGTTTCTCTCAAATATTTTAAAGTTTCTAGCCATAGAAAAATACAGGTAAATAAAGAATTCCAGAGAGGAGGGAATGGATATAGTTGTTAGTGCAGAGGTGGGCATAATAATCATGATGAGATGAGGAGAGATGAGTGAGGCAGGAGAGTCATTCTTAAATACATTCCAGCTATTATGAAGTTCATACAACTTCATTCCTGTAACATGAAGATGTACATTTTCTATATATTAGAGGTTTAGATAACAGAAAACTGCAGGAAGTGGGGTTTGAAAAGAGTTTTGATCCTTCAATAGCTTTATGTTGCCATCAGCACCTTAACAGAAACTCCGTAGGCTTCTGTAAAGCATAAGCATATTTTAGAAGAGTGCTGGTATTATGGAAGTATATATGTGTTTCGTGGTGAGATGTAAGAAAACTGATATATACTCCATACCTACTAGTTGGTATGAGATATGAAAAAGAAAGAAAAAAAAAATCAACAGACCCACTGATAGAATTCAAAACCACTTGCCTAGTGACAGTGTTACTGGTTACACTACAGTCTCACACTCACATATTAACTATAGGCTTCACTTCTGTTATGGAAGTTCTTGAAAAACCTTGCTGTAACATATTCCATTATGTGAAACCAGTTGTCCATTGACATCCATACAATGGAGTAAGGATATCATTCAGAATTCCATATTATGGCAAGATTTCCAAGAATGCAATACTTCCTTAACGTAGGAGTGAGGTAGCTATATTTAAGTCTGTTTTCTTTATCATTTCTTTTAAAATTGTGCTATTTTTACCTCAATATTTTGAAGGTAAATAGTGTGAGCTTAAACTGAATTACAGTTTTTCTAACACTAATTTGGTTTATCTTTCATATAACTCTATTTCAGTAGCTATTTGTTCGTTCTTTTTGTTTTAATTTCTGACTGCTAAAAACAATATCTAGGAAAATATACTTCATATAATTTAATTGTAGATGCTACTAAATTAGTCCATGTGATCTCTGAAGTTCTGATAAAATCGTGTGAGCAGAAAGTTTCGTTTGTACCTCTATGATGTATTTGTATGACCTAAGCTACTTTATAAATTAGATAAACAGAAAGTAACAGTGTGAGATGAAAATGCTGGATTCTTTCCATTGCAAATAGATACATCTTTTCCCTACATTCATTAACTAAACGAAATCAGGAACATACAGCTTCACAAAAGGAGTGTCTGAAAATAACTGCATCTCATTGGCATCTGTTCAGACACAACTTTGGTTTGTACTTTAAAGTTCCTGCTAACATTTTCTGTTAACCGGACTTGAAAATTCAATGGAAAATAATGTACATCTCTCTTTTAGTGACTTTGCTCAACTGTGTGGTCATTTGTTTAACAACCAGTTTTTTCCATGCCAGCATGACTTGGAGAAGAATTGATTCTGATACAGGACTATGATTTTATGCCTGATGCTTCTCCTGCAGCCAACTTTTACCTGTCTTTTAGGTTTTTATACTCCATAAGTCCAAAGCACAGAGCAACCAGTCACAATGTCAACATTACCACCTCTTTGCTTAAACATTAACAAGCAAAATATCAATAATCATACTCACAAGTATGTGTGCACATGACAGGCTTATTACTCATTCTGTCAACCAAATTTGCTCACAAGACACTATTTAGCTTGAGCCTATATCAAAGAGAATTTGCTAAAGTAGCCATGCAGTGGGACTGCCAAAACCATTTGGCTGTAAAGTGATCTTAACCACAAATCCATGCCTGATCCTTTTTGTAACAATCCCATCAATACTAAAGTACAAAAAGGTTAACTAAATACAATAAATGATCTGGAAGGTTCCTCCCCAACCAAAGAAAAGAAAGTCTAACAAAAGATAACTGATAGTAGTTTAGTGGATATTCTTGCTTGAAATATGGCATAATCAAAAACCTAAAACTTAGTCTTTGCTAACATGACAATATTAACAAAATATAAAAACAAATAGATACTAGATTAAAACTATCATCTTCCATTAATGTTAATTTCAGCAGTCAAGACATTTTTAGGTGTTACTTAATCATTTTTAGATCAGCTTTTTTGATTCTTTCCTTTGTAGAAGAATATGTAAATGTGAATACTCATTTCATTGCAATACAAAACCATAGAATAAAAGTCGTTCAATAGTTTAGATATCAATGGAAAAACGATGACCTTCTACACACACACACAAAAAAAAACAAAAAAAAAAAAAAAAAAAAAAACAGGATATTTGGTTTCAAAGCCATAATTGTGAATGAACACAATTCAAAATTACAGGAAATTTGAAGAAATTTCATAAAAGACAACTTATTAACATACAGAATTATATATATATATATATATATATATATATATAGATGGGCAGACACATTAAACCATATACTGATAGACACATACACACATGAAGTATACTAGTCAAGAAATATATATAAAAATATATCAAAATATGATTTTCTACTTGTTCCTTAATGCAGAAAATACAGATTCTATTTAAAATTTAATTTTGAAATAATTCTCAAACCTGAATTTACATTAAGGATATGTCATATAATCAGATATTATTAGATTTTCAATGTTCATCTTGAAGTTTTAATTATCACACTTATCATTTCTGTTGACAAAAAATCATTATTTTCAATAGTAATAAAATTACTGTGTGATAAGCGTGATAATTGTTAAAAATTACATTCCAAATACTATACTTCCACTTCAGATTATGAAAATTCTTCAGAGTTTGTCCCTTTCTGACTCTTTAAAGAACTCAAATGTGATCCACATTGGGATACTGTTCACATATTAGGGAACCAGCAGCTACAGCTACACCCTCTACACACATGCATTCTAGATCATATTTTAAAGAGAAAGATCATCCAGCATATTTGTCAATGATTCATATACCAACATGCTGCAAACACTGGTTTAGAGAGATACTGTTTCTCCTCTCTTCTTCTTCTTCTATCTCTACTACTACTACAGCTTCTGCTTTTGTAAACTAGCAGCCCAATGAGGGAATCTCTAATTATCACTCAACCTGCTAGAAATAGCACACATATCCCTCTCAGGTCACACCCTACTGTCTTAAAAAAATACTTCATTGGTTAATGTAATCCTACATACGACTTAAAAGAATTAATGTCCATGTCAAGAATGTTTTGATCACAAGTCTATTTGATCAAGGTTGGATTAGGATTAAATAACAATTAGCATGCTAAAATCCCCAAATCTTCTTCACTTACTTTCATCAAACACTCAAGACCTTGTAATAAACATTTTGCCTAATCTTTTTTTATCTAGTGCGAAGAAATGAAATAAAATGTTCATGTATTTATGTCTCTCCTCTTCCAACAAAGAGTGAAATGTAGCTATGCACCTTAATGTAGAGAACTCAGGGCTATGACTAAGTTAGAGCACTACTTTCATGTAATATTAAAATTTTACATATTCACTTCTATAAAGAACATCAAAGGTTGTTAATAAAAGAGCATGTATGTCAGGTATAAGCAACCTTCTACTGGCAGCAAGTTTTATGAGATATTCGCTCATCATAAATTAAAGTCACACCTCTAAAGAAATATGTGAACGAACAACATATGTAATACAAAATACACTACACTGGTGAATATAGAAGAAAATTATATATTTGCAAAGCAACTCCTGCTATATAGTTTAATGACACTTTCATATATTATGACAGGCTAAATTAGATCAATTAAGAGATTGCATGAAATTTTGCAAAGTTTAATTTTTTGTCCATAAAATTATTTAGTCTACATTTATTTGATTATGAAGTTGGAAAACTTTATAAATAGCTAACATTCAGAAGAAACTGAAAAATGAATATTAAACAGGCACAGTGCCGTGTTGCATGTTCAAATTTGAATAACGCATCTTAGGTCTGTTTTCCTGATTATTATAATAATATATTTTTCATAATGTAATGTGTAATCAAGAAATTATGTATCTTTCAATCAATCATATCATGTTTGATGAATAATATGAAAAATATTGCAGAAGACATACCACTAGTCATAAGTAATATATACAGTACAATACTGTATATAGGCAGTAATATATGTATTGTATTTATATTTACAAAACAACAATAGTAAAATGTTTCACACGAATACATTCATGTCTAATTTGATAGAACTATCTCGGTAAATTTATACATATATATATATATATGTGTGTGTGCGTGTGTGTGTATGAGTGTGTCTGTGTGTGTGTGTAGCATGAGTTGGATAAGGGACATATTCATGTAACCTATCAGTTCTCAACATGGGCAGTAGCACACCCAAGGGGGCACTGGGCATGTTGAAGGGGCGTTAGGTTTTAGGGGACAGTAAGGTAACATAATTAACATACTCCTATAGGAGTCATTATATTATACATGATAAAACTAATGATGGTAATTAAAATAAAACGAGGTCTGAACAGGCACAAGGAAGTCATTAACTAATGATGTATAAAGTAAATTTACAACTTTTGTCTTTATTGATATTTTATCATTTCACTGTTAAAATCTTATACAATCCAATTTAGAGTAAAATTTATAAATTAACATCCATGTTAAGTTAGTTTAGTCATGTTCTTTTACCACCTACACGGGCACTGGACATAACAACTACTTAAAAGTTGGTGGGGCTATAAAAAAAATGGTTAAGAAATACTGATCTAACCTATATTAGCATGGAAAAATATCCTTAGAAAATATCCTTTTTCTCCTCATACATAGAGCAGCCTATTAAATATGAAATTTTTACTAAATTTAAACTTGATATCAGCAAATTAATCTGTTTATAAACTTCTTTTATATACATATTTATATGAAATCTGAATTCTTTTTACAGCTTGAAGTCCCTGCTCTAGAAAAATCTTTTGTATGTGAGTAATATATCTAGTATATTAGTAAACCAGCAAGGACTAAAGAAATCAATTTTTATCTCAATCTTATTAAAAACTGCCATTAATTATATTATATCAAAATAATGGTAACTGTTTTACTTGATTTACAACACTAGTGAGTTTATGTGTTAAAGATAAATCAAAGATGAATTAATAATATGGAAACTATTTTAACATCCAAAATGCTTTGTTGTTACTCTGTTTTAAAAAATCTGATTTTTATACATTTTTTAACTAATGAAATTCAATATTCTTTACATCAAAATTCCTTTGAGGAATTCCTCTAATTAAATTAAAGAACATGCTGAATTTAAAGGTTAGATTAAGATAATGTTAGATTGATTTTAGATTAGTTAGCCTCCTAATAGTTTTAAAAGCTTATTAAAGATAAATGATCTCTCTCTCTCTCACACACACACACATTTTCTGTGTACATGTCTGTATGTGTATGTATATATATATATATATATACGTATATATACATACATACATGTGTGTGTGTATACATACATACATAGAGCCATGTGTATGAGTACATACATACATACTTTTGTGAGTGTATACACACACACACACACACACCCTATCTAACCACCTGTCTCACACATACAATAGAATTAATATTCATGCATTAAAGATTATTTTCAGTGCTATTTTCAGCAGGTGTCAATACACAGAGCAGTGGAATTTGCTAAGACAATAAAACTACACACAAAATGTTTTGATGTATTTACTTTCATCTCTGATGGTTCCAAGTTCAAATAAAGCAGCAAGTGATCTTATGAAATAAATACTAGTAATATACTGGAATCAGACAACTGTACCTATCCAAACCCTAAAAAAAAAATAGTGTAATCAAAATCTTTGTCGTTAATGTGAAAGTATTATTTGATTTATAAATATTTATCTGCTATTTAAATAATCTTTAGTTAATATAGATTTTCAGAAAGATTTATTTTATTAGCTACATGTTATATATACTGAAAAAAAATATTATGTGTGTGTGAAATATATGAATTCATATTCAAACTGAATGTGAAAATTCTAAAAAGATAATGATTTTAATCAGAGGTACACAGTTACAATTTTAGGTGAAAAGGAGTAGACTTGATTTAATTGATGTAGTAAGTAACTAAAAGGATAAAGAGTAACATTGGCCTTTAAAGGCGTGTGTGTACTCAAAATGTAAAGGATGTAACTAATTATTGTAAAGCAGTTCATCAATTTACCCTATCTGCTAACGTAAAATTAATGACTTGTAATTTAGGCACAAAACTACAAATTTTGAGGGAATGAGAACAGTCAATTGAAACTATCCCAACTCAGTACTTAACTTACTGACACCTGAAGAACGAAGGTCAAAGTCAGCTCTCATGGGTTTTGAAGCTAGGTTGTAAAGGCCCAAAACTACATATTTTATCTGTCTCTATTTCATCTGTGACACTAAAATAATAATGCATGCATGTACAGATTTTGTGAAGCAAGCCAAAATATTTTAAACTTATATGCATTTCTAACATTCTAAATTTTCATTGGGATTTAGAGTGTTAGATGCAGATTATTATTATTATTATTATTATTATTATTATTATTATTATTATTATTATTATATATATATATATATATATATATATATATATATATATATTGTACAGTCATTTTGTTCCTATGCTTCTTTCTCACAATTACTCATATTTAATATAAGACTGACTCTAAGAGTCTGAGAATCTGAAGTAAATTAGATGAAGCATATCAGTGACTCAAACATAAATCCACAGGTTGACAGCTTAATTTCAGCTGAGCCAAACCTACATCATTACTTTTTGAATCAATCAATTGGTACACCATACTATTCAATAAGTCAGAAAAACTGGCACCTAAACTATCTTACACTATTAACTTTTTTGATCAATCAATAACTTAGACTGGTGTTTCTGATCTCTGTGGTGAAAAAGCTAATGTAGAGGAATATTGAAGATCTGGCATAGGGGAGATTACCACCTGACACTGTTTACAGTGTGGTTGACAGGCATGCACACACACTTCTATCTGGTACATATATATATATGCCGTTCTATTGGTTTCTTTGTTGACTTACCACCAACTACAAGTATCACACACGTGTGTGTGTGTGTGCACACGTGCCCATGTGTGTGTGTGCATGTGTATGTGTGTGTGCGCACACACATGTGTGTGCGCACACACATGTGTGTGTCACCATCAGGCTTATAGAACGCGATGTTCATCTCTACATTAGTAACAGAGTAATCTTTTCTGTGTATTATTTTCTTGGTGACAGAAATGAATCATATCTTCATTTTATTGTGGCCAACGTAACTTGACCCAAGTATATTCATCAACCAGTAGAAAATATAATAAAAACTATTTAAACTGTTATCACACATTTTTGTTTATTTTGGTCAGAATTTACAGTTGTCCACAACTTTATCATTCAATCATTAGCTAATAAGAGCTTTGTTGATTTGCCAGAAATAACAACCAAATCTTCCTCAAATCACACTCAAATAAAGAAAAAGCTCACTAGACAGTGTAGTTCTGGGTACATTACATCTAAATAAAAGATGAGATGGTCATAATTGAATTGATTTTGATTATTGGTTTGTTCAAAAAGGGCTAACCTAGGTAGGTCTAAACAACAACACCTGTTAGTCACATCTGGCCAAGTAATATTTGCAAACAAATAAAATAGTAACATGCATTATGTTGGAAAGCAATAAAGTTAAGATTTCTGTTTGATTTGATTTTTTAAATTATATATTGCAATTGCTGAACAATAACATTGTAGACAAAGATAGACACATACACATATATACATGCAATACATACACAATCACACACACATGTACATCATCATCATCAACCTCTTCAATATCATCATCAACCTCATCGATATCACCCTCATCAATATCATCATCATCACTGTTTGATATTCATTTTCCATGCTGGAATGAGGAAATAGAATTGGGACAGGGAGATGATAGGTGGCAGTACAGGTGATGTGGAGTGTGATGTATGAGAGATACATAGCGTCAGAGACAAGGTCAGAGGTACATAGGGACATAGGGGTGAGAAAAGAGGTAGAGGAACATAAGTAATAGGGGCAGCAATTGGCAGAATGTGAGGTTGTAAAGGGGAAGAGTGGAAATGAAATGAGGCACTCAGTGGAAGATAAGGATACTGAGAACACAAGAAACAAAGTGACTCCTGGCAGGTGGGGGGAGTGAGTGAAAGTGCAAAAATTTTCAGATAAAATATGGTCAGCTCTGCCCTCATATGATTACAGTAGCTGAGTGAATAGTGTCATAGTGAGGAAAGTGAGTAGTGTGGAAAAGTGAGTAGTGTGGAAAAGTGAGTAGTGTGGAAAAGTGAGTAGTGTGGAAAAGTGTTGAGTGTGGAAGAAAAATGTCAGAGATTGTTTGGGCGCAGGAGCAAAGATATAAATTCTAGGGCTTCATCTGTGTTGATATGGAAAAATCTTCTTAAGCACAGCAAATCACCAACCATCTTGATCCTTTGTCATCTCCTCTGTGAGACTCAACATCTGGAGTTCATTCTTTACTACTTCATCCCCTCTCACCTTCTTTCACAGGTTCCATCTACACTTGGCAATTGGCATTTCTTTGTGCAGCTGTCCTCATCCATACTCATCACATAACCACCATACCAGTGTAATCTTCTCTCTTGTACACTACATCTGATTCCCCTTATGCTTAATTTTCCTTTGAACACATTTGCATTTTGTCACACAAGCACACTGACATTGCTCGTCCAGAAGAGCATGCTAGCTTCATTTCACTCTGAGAAAGAAAGGCCTTCTGTAACCAACAGAGCTCTGAAATTCCAGCTGAGTTTTATTCTTGCAAATATTCTTGTCTAATATATATAGGTGCAGGAGTGGCTGTGTGGTAAGTAGCTTGCTTACCAACCACATGGTTCTGGGTTCAGTCCCACTGCGTGGCACCTTGGGCAAGTGTCTCCTACTATAGCCTCAGGCTGACCAAAGCCTTGTGAGTGGATTTGGTAGACGGAAACTGAAAGAAGCCTGTTGTATATATGTATGTATATATATATATGCATGTGTGTGTATATGTTTGTGTGTCTGTGTTTGTCCCCCCCCCCCCCCGCCAACTTCACTTGACAACCGATGCTGGTGTGTTTACATCCCCGTAACTTAGCGGTTCGGCAAAAAGAGACCGATAGAATAAGTACTAGGCTTACAAAGAATAAGTCCTGGGGTCGATTTGCTCGACTAAAGGCGGTGCCCCAGCATGGCCACAGTCAAATGACTGAAACAAGTAAAAGAGTAAAAGAATATATATATATATATGTATGAAGAACGTTGTAGTTCACTTGAAGCATAGTAGTACAGAAGTAGAATAATAAATTAAATATATTTCATATATGTATCATCATCATTATTATTGATATATTCACTGGAATAGATTGTTTCAGTTATGAAAATTACCTAAACAAATGTGTTTTACTCTTTTATGCATGCATAAGTATTATGTTTTGCTGGAGGCAAAGTAGGGCAGTTGCTGCACTGACTATACCTATTGAGCCAGAGACATAAATCCACAGCTGTTCTTTTGTTTCCAGGCAATCAGATTATCTTTCCCATAGTAACATGTCAATTCTTGCTTCTTGTGATTATCTCCCTCTTCTCATTCAGATTTACAGTCAGTCCCAAATGCCACCAAGCAAATGTTGTTTCTCCACCAGAAGTGACGATTATTTAAGCAAATCAAGAAATTATCTTGCATGGTATTTGATATAGCTTTATTCGTCTTTGTTGTACAAATGTATGTTATAGATCATTCAGAATTATTTCTTGCAACACATTTTCATTTCATTTACACACACATAACCTCAAACTGAGACTTTATTGAAAGCATTTTGTCTTAAACAGTATCATGAATTAAGAGCTGATGTTTTATATGAAATGACTTGTTATACTTCTTATTACAAAATGAGAAAGATTGTATGTGCTAAGCAATGAAATATTATTGCTGAAATGAACTGTGCTAATATAACCCTCATCCTATCATTGCTGATACAGGGTATGCAAAAGTAATGGTTTACTACACCATGGCAAAGTTTAAGGTTGTAAGAGAAGATATGCTTTAAATTCATCTCACAGTACTTGCAGCAAATTATAAGTAGTCTTCTTAACCATGTGTCCAAACCTGCACCCATGTGTAAAGCTTTTCCAGATAAGCCTCTATGAATTCTATCAGTGCATAAATGAATGTAACTAAATATTGGTTTCAAATTCTGGCACAAGGCCAGCAAGGGCAAGTCGATTACATCAACCTCAAAAGGATGAAAGGCAAAGTGGACCCCAGTGGAATTTGAACTTAGAACATAGAGCAGGACAAAATGCCACAAGGCATTTTGCCCAGAGTGCTAACAATTTTGCCAACTTGACAATTCAATGCACAAAATATTGCAAAGCATTTTGTCTAACACTCTACAATCTCTATCACCCACACCATTTAATTTTCCTTCTTTTCTTTCTTCTTCTTCTACTTCTTCTTCTTCTTATTATTATTATCATTATCATTATTATCAAGGCGGCGAGCTGGCAGAATCATTAGCGCATTGAACAAAATGCTTAGAGGTATTTCGCTTGTTTCTACATTCTGAGTTCAAATTCCCTTTCATTCTTTCAGGATCGATAAAATAAGTACCAGTTGAACACTGGGGTCGATGTAATCAACTCATCTCCTCCCCCCAAATTATTATTATTATCATTAATGTGACAAGCTAAAAGAATCATTAGTGTGCCAGAAAATATGCTTAGCAGCATTTCTTTTGGTTCTTTATGTTCTAAGTTTAAATGCCACTGAGACTAACCTTGGTTTCCATCAATTTGGGGTTGATATAACCAACTTACCTCCATCCTTGTACCAAAATTTGAAGCCATTATTATTATTGTTGCTGTTGCTGGTGATAGTTAACCCAAGTCAGCCCTGTTTGAGTAAACTTATGATCGGAAGTATTTTAGACTTCGCCATCCCATCCCTCATTCAGACATACTGCATCTATAATTATATGATCCAATGTACCCTATTTTTTTAAAGTCAATAGGTTATAGTGCAATTCTTTGACTTCACTAAACATGGTGACTTCAAAGAAATTGGAATGGAAAGAGTGGCAGGGGCAGCTTATGATTCATACACAGGTCATCATTATCCTTTGAGATAAGAATAAAGCAATTTGAAAATGGAGGAATGACAAGCAATGGGATATCATTGAGAAAAATATTCAACAAAATATCGTAGTTGATTGTGTGGAAAGGAGCAGAAAGAGAAAAACAATTATTCCACATCTATAGTTAATAACAACAATGAAACCAATGTTGCATATGAAATTAAGGTTTCAGTAATTGATGGTTGAAGCCGCTTCCATTTCCTTCCTGTCTTGCCCCACAAAAGAGCAAAAAAAAACCCCCAAAAAACCCCCCAAATCTTTAAAAACTATGCAAATTTTCCAGAGATGTTAAACCCTTAAAAAAAGCAATAAAAACTTAGAGGCATCCCTAATGTGTGTGTGTGTGTGTGTGTGTGTGTGTGTGTGTGTGTTGCCATGCCTGTTGTTATAATCTGTATCAATAGGATGATTAACAGGATATGATACAGAAATTATATATACATATATATGTAAGCTTTGAAATGGTGACAGTGACTTCAAAGTTTTGCTAAAAATCTGGCTTCATCAAACCATATTGGAAAATCAGAAATCAGTTAAATGTATACATGTAAGGGGTAGAGTGAATAGATCATGAAATATAGAGTGATACAGAGCCAAGAAAAGGAAGAAAGCAAATGAATAGAATTAGCCAGAATATGGATGCAAGTAAGGATGAAGAATAAAGAGAAGACAACCAAATATGGAATAATGGGTTGATTTAATAATTATGAGTGAATGTGAAAGGATGTTTTATATAGGTATGAGAAATGAATTATTCTCATGATAAAGGAATATAAATATATGCGTATGTGTGTGTGTGTGCGCGCGCACACACACACACACACACACATATATATATATATACATATATATATATACACACACACACACATACACATATATACATACACACACAATATACTTACATATAAATATGCATACATGTATACATATATGATATATACACACATATACATACATACAAAAACAAATACACATACATACATTTATGTGTGTGTGTGTGTGTGTGTGTGTGTGTGTATCAGTGTTGGTTTCAAATTTTGGCACAAAGTCAGCAATTTTGGGGGCAGGAGCTAGTCAATTACCTTGACCCCAGAACTAAGCTGGTACTTGTTTCGTTGACTCCAAAAGAACAAAAGCTAAAGTCAACCTCAGCAGAATTTGAACTCAGAGCCTAAAGACAAACGAAAGTCCACTAAGCATTTTACCCATGTGTTAACGTTTTTACCATATTGTTGACTTGATACATATGAACATTAACAAGGGAAATGGACTGAGTAATTTATTTTATTAAATGAATTGCTCATTCCATTTTCGGTGTTAATAATAATAATATAAACTCTATGTATTCTTCTTTTTATTCTTTTACTTCTTTCAATCACTTGGCTGCAGCCATGCCAGAACACCTCCTTAAAGGGTTTTAGTCGAAGAAATCAACCCCAGGACTTATTCTTTGTAAGCCTAGTACTTATTTTATTGGCGTCTTTTGCCGAACCGCTAAATTACAGGGATGTAAACACACCAACATCAGTTGTCAAGTGATAGTTGATGGATAAACACAGACACAAAGACACACACATATATATAAATACAACAGGCTTCTTTCAGTTTCTGTCTACCAAATCTGTTCACATGTCTTTGGTCAGCCCAAGGTTATAGTAGAAGAGACTTACACAGGGTGCCATGCAGTGGGACTGAACCCAAGACCATGTGATTGGGAATCAGTAAAACTATTCATTTCTGTTCATAATTGTATCTGATAGCCAGTACCCATGGATGGGTTTAATAAAGGAAACTCCAGGGTTGATACCCAAATGGAATTGGTAGATATATCATCATGGCACTCCATCAGTTATGACAATGAGGGTTCCAGTTAATCTGATCAATGGAACAGCCTGCTTGTGAAATTAATGTGCAAGTGGCTGAGCACTCCACAGACACGTGTACACTTAATGTAGTTCTCAAGGAGATTCAGTGTGACACAGAGTGTGACACAGAGTGTGACACAGAGTGTGACACAGAGTGTGACACAGAGTGTGACACAGAGTGTGACACAGAGTGTGACACAGAGTGTGACAAGGATGGCCCTTTGAAATACAGGTACAACAGAAACAGGAAGAAAGAGTGAGAAAAAGTTGTGGTAAAAGAATACAGCAGGGTTTGCCACCACCCCCTGCTAGAGCCTTGTGGAGCTTTTAGGGGTTTAGCTCAATAAACACTCACAACACCCGGTCTGGGAATCAAAACCGCAATCCTATAACCGCAAGTCAGCTGCCCTAATCACTGGGTCATTGCGCCTCCACGGTAGACATATATATACACACACTCATGCACACATGCCCACACACTCACGCCTAAACACATGCCCTCACACACATTCATACACACACACACACTATCACACACATACACAAAGCAACACCTACGCACTCACACACTCATCACCTTGCCTCTCACCACGAAATCAAATGGCAGCTACTCACTAGTTCAACACTATTCCTTTACACATACATCACTCAAACAAGCACACACACAGATACTATCTCACACACACACTGGCCATTTTTACACTACCTTAAAAACCACTTTCTCTATTTCTCTCCACTTCTGGTCATTTCAGCCATGTAACCATACGTACTTTTCTTGGACCATTTCTTCCTTCTCCAGACTTTTTGTTTATCCTCTTTCTGACAAAGAGCCAAGCCCCAAAACGTTATACACCCACTCTTTTTTCTATCCTATACTGAATGTCAAGCTAATACACTCCATCACGTGTAAGTCCTTTTGACTTTTGTTGTTTTATTATTTGCTCTTTTTAATTTTCGATTTTCCCATATATATATATATATATATATATATACATACATGCATACATACATACATACATGCATACATACATACATATATATCAGCATATAAACAATCATACATGCATGACTGCATATATATAAATCGTCTGAGAATTATGTGCTAATTATAAATGATCAACACTCATTTTCAGTGAACTGTATTGGTCTTTATAATGATAAAGTGTATGTTGGGAAAGTTTTCCAACACATAAGGGGAGAAAGAGAACGTCATAGGGTACAATGTATACAAGGTACAATGTAGAAGTCATTCAAACTATAGAGAAAATTGTACACGTTCTGTGGAAAAATATAAGGGACATTATTAGTGATTAGTGCATATAATAGGTTTAAAGTATTTTAGAATTTTAAATCCCATGGCTCAAGAAGTGAATAATTTTCTAGAGTGAACTAGAAATGGAAAAATGGAAGAAAAAATATTTCATATGATTCAAAGATACATAACTGGGAAAATTGCTTTTGTAAAAGATAATATTTTGAAGTTAATATTTAAAAGGAAGGTTAGTGAACTTTAATGTTCAAATATAACTTGATAACTACACATTTTGCTTTGTTTACATTCTGAAATGTATGCATAGGTTGATTGAATCTTCCTTTGAAAGAATTGTTGGTTAAACCATTATAGCAAATGGAGGTTAAATTTGATATTTACTTTGGTACAGTAGACTAGTTTTTTGCATGGCAATTTCCTTAAAGTGAATAGGCATCAGTTTTGGTGTAAGTGCAAATCAAAGGTTAAAATTTAGGCTAGTTTGTTTATATATATATATATATATATATATATATATATATATATATTTATATATAATCTAAATGTAATGAATACTATAATGTATATTTAATGTGAGCTTTAATTTTCTGAAAACTATTGCCAAAAAAAATAATAAATCATTGACTTTATAATTTTGGAGTAATTAACATTTACTTTTTTTTTTTCCCAATTGCAAAATTAAGAGCTGTAATATATTTTGGTGCACATAAAACTTATTCAAGAGATTATTTTCATAAAATACAGTATTCATTTAGGGATTTTCATTGATATTGTATTTTACAATTAATTTATTGTAAAGAAATAGTATTTGTACATAAATGTACAAATGCTAATTTATAATAGAAAGGATTTAAAAGACAAATGCAACACTTACCACAGCATCTTTTTAATTCTTATTTAGTATGTTTATATCATGTGTGAGTGTGTGAGAGTTTAGAAGTCTTTTTATAAGATATTTCCACTTCAAAGTTCATCCAGATGTACAAAGCGTGAACACTGTGTGTGTGTGTGTGTGTGTGTGTGTATGAGAGAGGGAGAGAGAAGAAGAGATAAATAGAGATAAACAGAGAAGATAGGTACATAGATAGGTAGATACCTATATAGTGATAGATGTAAATAGTAGTATATGTTGTTTGTCTGACAATGAAAATAACTATATATTTTTGCTGTAATTTAATTGCTTTGCTTTGTTTTGCTCTATTCTTGCCTCCTACCCCCTCTCTCTCTCTCTCTCTCTCTCTCTCTCTCTCTCTCTCTCTCTCTCTCTCTCTCTCTCTCTCTCTCTCCCTCTTCCTCTTCCTTCTCTGCTGAGCTCTTCCAGAAATAACTGTTATTTAAGAAACTTATGACTGCTACAATGACATGGGGATTTTGCTATCGCCATCATAGTAGTTGTTGTTGTTCAAGCTGCTACTGTTGTTGTTGTTTTCATGAAACAGTAGACAAACATCAATTAAAGCATCAACTTATACAGCCCAATTAGAAACAAATGTAAGTGCTCAATTATTGATTGGGTTAATCCCCTCTCTCTCTCTCTCTCTCTCCCTTTCCATACCGCTTCTATGTTCTTGATATATGCAGCAAATATACAGATGTATGTAGATAATGAAAAATAAAAGAAGAAGTAGAAAAAAAGAAATACCAAACATTAGAAACAAAAAGTGATCTGAATTATTTTTGCCTCCTTCTTTGTGTATTTATTATACTATTTATAGTTGCTAAGTAATGAAAAGTTAAGTCTCAATTAGTATTTTCCACCAAGAAAGAGAAAAAAGTGTCCATCTCTCTCTCTCTCTCTCTCTCTCTCTCTCTCTCTCTCTCTCTCACACACACACACACACACACACAAACATGTATTTATACATTTATGCATACATATATATACATATATATGCATATATATGCATATATATACATATATATATGCATATATACATACATATTTGCATATATATATATATATATATATATATATATATCTACATATATACATATATATATATATATATATATCTACATATATACATATATATATATATATATATATATATATATACATACACATATATATATACATATATATACACACACACACATATATATATACATAAATACATGCATACATACATACATATATACATACACCCACATATATATAAATATATATACATATACACACACACATATATACATACATATATTCACACACATATATATACACACACACATACCTACATATGAACACATACATATAAATATATACATTCACATACATATGAATATACATACATATATGCATATATATATATATATATATATATATACACATATGGCTTTTCTTTCTGAGTTCAAATCCTGCAAATATCAGCTTTACCTTTCATATCCTCAATAAAGTACCAATCATGTACAGACAGGAGTTCATTTAATTGACTAACCCTCTCCTCCAAATCTCAGAGCTTGTGCCTATAAAAGAAACAATTATCAGCCTTTTTATTATTATTATTATTATTATTATTATTATTATTATTATTATTATTATTATTATTATTTTTATTATTATTATTATTATTATAATTATTATTATTATTAAAGCAGTGAACTGGCAGAACCATTAGCATGCCAGACAATATGCTTAGTGGCATTTAATCCATATTCATGTTCGGAGTTCAGATTCCACTGAGGTTGACTTTGTTTTTCATCCTTTGGGGTTAATGAAATTAGTACCAGTTATGCACTGGAGTCAATATTATCAACTATCCCCTTCCAGCCAAAATTTCAGGCCTTATGCTAATGGTAGAAATCATCATCATCATCATCATCATCATCATCATCATCATCATCATCATCATTATTATTATTATTATTATTGTTATCATTATTATTATTATCAATAGAAAAGTATCAGAATTACTAATTCTGATACTTACAACATTACAGAAAATCCATTGCCATATTTAGCTTTGTTCTTTATTCTTTACATTTTGATTTTAATTCCTAAAGCCAATAAAATTAAGTATTAGTCAAATACTAGGGTTGACAGACTGAATTATTCTCTCCTCCATAATGCATGAACTTTTACCAAAGTTACAACTGATTATTGCTATCACCAGCAATATTATTTTTAGCAATCCAAGAAAGCAAAACCAAATTGTCCTTTTGTGTCATGGTCCAAACTAGATCCAGGGTTTTCAGTTAAAAATGTGTCATAGGTGGATCTCAGAGTTTCCCTTCAGCATCCTCAGTATAATGTTGGTATAGAAAACAATCATAGACTCCAGTGCCAGCTTAAAGAGGAAAGGATGCAAGAATGCTAGGAATCTTTTAGTTGGTTACCTGACTCCAAACCATATCACAGCTATTTTATAGTTAGTTTCCAGAAGGATGAAATTCCAAGTTGACACTGACATGAAATCTGCCACAAAAAGGTATGTAATGAAACAATCAGGTAAAAAAACATTTTTGTCAGAAACACATACATGATTAATCCTTAGGGAGGGTTAAAGATGAATAGTCATACTGTTTAAAATACATTCATATTCCCTTTCAATGATAGCAAGCATATTGTATTTGTATACTGTAGAGGGCGCTGTTGTGTTATGTGTAAAACAACTATATGAGCACAAGTAAAATAGCTATAAAACACAATGTATATATTTGTGGATATGGAAATGAATGACAAGGTGAGATTATATTTTTTTTTTGTTCATATGATTGCTTATGGATGAAGCTGTCACTTTTTTGCCAAACAAAACTGAAACTCAATTATAGACTTAATTATTTGCTTCACTCACATATGAACACACAAATGTTTGCACCAATAAGAAAGCCAATCCATGATTATTTGATCTACTAAAATAGCAGCTAATTCCCTTAAAACCACATCCTGCCACCTTAAGAAAAAAAAAATGGCATAAATCATATATCATTCATGATATGCCATTACTAAAAAGCAAAAAAATAAAACAAAAACAGCTGGGAAGATCATGGTTTTCATGGGGGTTTGTGTTGGGGCTAAGCAACAATAAAGATGATGGCAGAGGCAACGATGAAGATGACAAGGATAACAATAATAATATGAATGTTAATCCAAAAGTTTTAAAACAGAGAAAATTTGAATAAAACCCACCATTTAACTCTGCATACTGTATACTTTCCTCTAAATTGAATAAAGCTGACTAAGTGATAAATAAAACCTGATGTAGCAGAATTTGAACTTATGACAAAGTATGAAGCTAATATTTCCAAACATAAATATTGAAGAATAATGTTTATCAAAATTATTAGTTTTAGTATGGAAAATGAAACCATATAACTGAAAAATATGGTATTAAAACCACAAATGAAAATATAAGTGGTAAATAGAGTTTCATCTTTCTATGATTATTTTATATTATTTTATATTTATTTTCACTTACAGCAAATAATAGATGAAAATAAATCCATTTTACACAATCTCAAACTAAACCTTGAGGAGATAGAAAGAAGCCACACAATTGAAAGGAGGTACATTTTCTTATTTATATATATATATATGGAGCGGGGGAGAGAGAGAGAGAGAGACAGAGAGAAGGAGAGTGTTGGGAAAAGCTAATCTTATAGGTTTTATGGAACAGAAATGATTATTGGAAATCTACTTGACAAGTTATATATCATTGACAAAGAGGATAAATAGAAAAATTCTATCACTGAAAGTGCTAATACAACAAAGAGTAAGAAATAGTATTTGGTTAGTTGGAAATCTTTGATAGGGAAAGTAATTGCTTATATTGTGTCAAGAATCTTATAACTCATAAGAAGTTGGAAGATATTAAGAACATGCAGGAGAGATTTGTGTTTCTATAACAGGAAATGAAGTTCAGCTATAGAAATATATTTTTCTTCACATAAAGAAATTCATTAGACCTGATATTGGATGACATAACATATTTCAGAAATAATTAGCATTTTGTTTTTCATTTTTTCATTCTTGTTTTTCTTATACCAATTATTTTTACAACTGCATGGATGCCCTTGCTAACTACTCAAATGAATAAGATAGTGGAGTGGAACCTGTATTTTAGTTATTTATTTGCCTTTCCAAACAAAACACACCAGTGGAATGAAGCATCTTGCTCAGAGATCCAGCACAATAGTAATAGTAGTAGTAGTATATATATATATATATATATATATATATATATATATATATATATATATATATATATATATATAATATATATATATATATATATATATATATATATATATATATATATATAATATATATATATATATATAATATATATATATATAGGTAAGTTGGTGTAAACAGGGAAACTAGAACTCAAAATATGAGTATATGTATATCTCTATTAATATTCAGCATTTAGCAGAAGTAAGAGACTGACTCAAGGTCTGAGAGTTTCATGCCAAGTGCCAATGCACAAAATTCTTGGACCTTGAGTAAGTTGGTTACTTCTGATAAATATTAGATGTTAATAAATATATATATATATATATCTATATATATATATATATAATGTATATCATCAGTTACTGTCTATTATAAGTACATATGTACATCTATATGTGTGTGTGTGTGTGTGTGTGTGCATGCATACATGTTTGTGTGTATGTGTGCGCGACACACATACACACACACACACACACACACACACACATATATATATATTGATGAGATGACTTAATGTTAAGTGTAATATCAAATTTATTACAAAGTTCATGTTGACTAGAACTTTACAATATATGTGTGTGTGTGGGTGTGTATATATGATGATGATATTTGTACATGCATAAGCACACACATGCATACATACACATAGTTATGAGACATAATACTTTAGTTGTTGTTTAGCATCAGGTCAAGAATGCCTGTGCCTACCTTGTAATTTTAGGAATATCCAAACTACATTATCCAGTGTATTCTTTTCTTTCTTTAGGGCAGTAGGGTGTGATCTGAGTGAGATTTTGCTATTATTTCTAGTTGGTCAAGTAACCGAGAATAGCCCACCCCCACTGGTCTTAATCCATGTTTGTTAAACTTTTAACTGAATATTTGTTGTTAAGATGGCCATTCTGGCTAATCAGCTCGTGTAAAAGACCTAATATATTCATAACCTTTTGACTTATGCTAACATGCAAGAGCAGAAGGAAAAATCAAAAACGAAAAGGCAACAGTATTTTATTCCATTTGTATTGTGATGTCCAAAATGAGACATACAGATAAAGCATTCAGCTTTTACATCTGGATAACCCCTTCATTTAACAAACCACTCAATCATAAAGTAGTAGGAACAAAGTGAGGCACAATAAACTAAAGTAAGCTACATTACTTTGTTATTATTATTTTTATCATTACTATTAACATTATTTGTTGGTTTTTTTTTTTTTATATGGAAGTACATAACAATGATCTGCTGTAGAGATGTGTCGATATGCAAGAGTAAGTAATATCTACTATCATAATTTCAGTTATTCTGTCATGAAAAAGTATAGAAAACACAGAAAAAATATATATTTGCGCGCGCGCATACACACACACACGATATATCAGTATGTATATATGAAAAATATATAATACATAACACACTGCATATTCCCTCATATAACGTATTTTATACATAATTCCCTTCTATATCTTCTGCACATACACACCCCCACAGAGAAACTACACACATGTGTGTGTGTGTGTGTTTTCATTTTCCTTTCAATGGTGTGTTCGCTGGCATTAAGTTTCCAGAGATATGTGGAATAAAAAAAAAGATTCCTTACTTGAAAAACATGTAAATATTAGTTAAAGGAATCTTGAGTGTCTAGCTGTAAAATAATTTCTCCTTAATATATTTGTCTAGTTTGTGCCAGGATAGAAAATCTGGTGTAAAAATGAATGAAACAAGTATATAGATATTCCATACATGCATATATTTGTATACATACACATGCAAACATGTGTGTGTGTGTGTGTGTGTATAAATGTATTACATGTACATAAATATCCAATGAGTATACGTTAACACTCCTACCCAATGTATATAGTCAATTCTAGAAACATAGATAACATTATTTCATTTATTCCAAAATTATTCTTCATATATCCTTAGCTAAACAATAATTTACATAAATAAATAAATAAATAAAATAAAAATTGATTATAAAGAAATTTTTAATTACCATCAAGAAGTTACTTATTTGCAATGAATAGTCGGCAAGGACACATATTATAAGAAATCATATTTTGCCTTGTGTGTGTGTGTGTGTGAGACCAAAAGTATGTGTGTATTTAAGTCTACTTTATACATCTTGTATCCAAAATGGGAAAGTAATATCTTTCAATTATTGAAAGAAAACAAGTGGCAGTTAATTTTGTATTTTGGAGTTAAAATATAGTTATGTCCCTTTAACTCTTAGCTACCAATATTAAACAAGAAATATAAACAGTAAATTTCTCACAATAGCTTTATCATTGACTAGCCAATGCCAGTAGTCATAGTATCAGGAATCTATAATGCATATGGGTTCTAAATTGCTATTGGGACTTTGGAAGAAAATAATAATTCTAAAAGCTATTGATTATCTGTTCAACATAATCATATACAGTAATTTGTTCCCCTCTCCTTCCATGCCACGCATGTGAAAAATGAAATATAATATGAAATCTAACAGAAGCTGAACTGTCTTGTTTTTTAAATTCTGTTCAGTTCTAATGAGAGAATTTGAAAAAATAATCAACTAAGCAAGCCTTTTTGATTATAGCTTATTTAGTAACACATTATCCAAAGACCTTTATTTTTTATAATGTTAGGGTGTAATTTGAGGCAAATTTTGTTGTTTGTATATTTTCGAAAAATTAGTGCAACACTCTTGTGGGTCCTTCTAATCGATCATATTTTAAGAATGAGAGAGGTTGATACTGACATAAGTGTGGATGCTATAAAATTTGCCCTTCCCACTTTTAAACTTTAATATAAAAGTGATGTATTTGTATATATAATATCCACTTTGATCATTTTAATTGTTAGCTTTAAATTACACAGCTACTATCTTATTTTGTTAGCTTTAAATAACACAGCTACTATCATATTTTGAAGAACAAAGATTATATCAAAATGTTTGAGTAGTGCAGTTGGAAGAATTAATATATACAGAAAGATTTATGTAACATTATTCCACACAACTTGCAAAAAAGAAAAAGTAATTTTTTGTTACATCTTTTAGTCAGAAGGGAAAACATTGAGGCCTTTTACAGGAACTCTGGAATAAGTAAGATGGAAGGAGGAAGAAACCTCAAACCAGAAACCTAACAGAGTAAATTCTGTTATAAGCACCCTAGTCGTCAGATGATATAGTGTTAATTACAATAAATTACAATAAGACCAAACTTATTTAATCAGAAAGGATGGAAAACATTATGCAGCCTCAAACTGAATAAATCTTCAAGGTAACAATCTGTTGTGATAATGGGAAATGAGATGTAAAGTTAGCAAGTCACCATCAGGTGTGGTCTAACCACACCTGATCAAAAACACTGCAAAAAGGCCTGAAATATTTTAAAAAGGAAAATTGATCAGTTCCTTAGATTATTTCACTTCAGTTTTCCAGTATACAACTACTGAAACTGAGTTTATTTTTAAGTACTTCTTAATAAAGTGAACATTTTATAGGTAGGTCTTGAAATTTGAGTAGTCCTTGAGTGGTTATCCAATAACAAAGCTTAACAATGTAACTGGAAAACTTTCAGGATATGGTTATGATACCATTATATCATGTTTAGTATAATTTACATTACTTTGTATAAGCTGGTTTTGAGTTTAATTAGTTCCTTTACCATTATATTATAGTTTAGTATCACTTGTTGTTGGCACTCTGTCGCTTATGACGTTGAGGGTTCCAGTTGATCCGATCAAGGGAACAGCCTGCTTGTGAAATTAACGTGCAAGTGGCTGAGCACTCCACAGACACGTGTACCCTTAACGTAGTTCTCGGGGATATTCAGCGTGACACAGTGTGACAAGGCTGACCCTTTGAATTACAGGCACAATAGAAACAGGAAGTAAGAGTGAGAGAAAGTTGTGGTGAAAGAGTACAGCAGGGTTCTGCACCATCCCCTGCCGGAGCCTCGTGGAGCTTTAGGTGTTTTCGCTCAATAACACTCACAACGCCTGGTCTGGGAATCGAAACCGCGATCCTATGACCGTGAGTCCGCTGCCCTAAACAATGGGCCATTGCGCCTCCACTTAGTATCACTACACAATATGATTGTCCATCTCACTGTAAGTAGGTTTCCAATTAAGTTAATATGAACTTTCCAGCAAGTATCTAATACGTTTTATAAATCAAGCTTAAAAATTAGCCAAGTAGATAGTTTTGAAAACAGTTTCTTTCTTTCTTTGAAGAATTTCAAGAGCCTGAAATTGCAGCTGCTCTTTACAAAGCTTATGATTATGAAGTGAAATATTTTTCTAATCATTATTTTTATATATATCATTATCAAATACAATTCCTTAGTTTAGTAGTATTAAAATTTTATTTTTCTTCTATAAAAACTGAATAAATAAGATTAATCTTCAGATTTCTAAATATAAAGCCACCACTATCCATCTGCATATGAGTTGCAATTTTGGTTATGATAGAGTTAAAACACCAATTTGGTAACATGATGAACCTGATATCTCACTTTTGTAACAGATTTTATCATTAATTCCAATTCATTATCCCCACTTTTTTTATTTTAGCATTTAGGCAAAGCAGACATAAATTTCATATCATATTCATATAAAGCTTTCATCTTTTAGAACCTTCATCTCTAGGATAACCCTTGCATCATTAATTCTCAATATATTAGCTGATTCAGATCTTCGTGTCAGAAAGTCAAATGCTTATAAGTAAAAACATAGAGGACTTTATTCGACAATAAGCAAAACAGAGAGCTCCATACACAGTAAGTAAAGTATTTCATCTGATTCTTACTTTCTGGAGCCAACCTAATTAGAAACAGTTTCACTTCCAGTTTTATTTATTTAATGATTAATAAAAGGAGGTAAGTCAGTACCCATGACTCTTTTGAAGACTCTCAAAGCAAGTGGGAGAAGTTATCCTTAGACCAGAGATCGGAGAGCTAACCTGATTGATTGCAAAAGAGAGGGCTCCTCTAAAAGCAACTGAGAGCAAGGTGGTGATGTTAAATCACTTAGACTGTATTTAAAACAAGACAAATATTCACTCGCCAACACACTACAAACGTTATGCTGTTTCCTCTCCCTTTTCTCTTCAACTGTTATTGCAATGGTTTCCATCTCACTGAATTACTTAGCAATAAATCACTTCTACCCAATCCTATAGAAGATTTCCTTTCCTTATCAATCATACTGCATCTCAACTCCCAGTTTCCACTTTAAACACTTCCTTGATCCTTTCTCCAAGAATTGCAACCCTGTGAAATTTCTCCCCAGCATACATTTGCCTAAATTTTTCAGGTATACTTTTATCTACAAAAGTTCAAACACTGACTACAGGAATCCCACTATTCTGGGATGGATGAATGGCCTTTAAAGGTCATAGTTACTCTCCCACCCTCTTTGACTAATTAAATGTATATCATGTATAATATGAAATATTCTCTGAAGTTGATTAAAAATTTTTTTGAATATTAATAATGAAATAATTATTTTATCATAAGATAATGTTGCAATGTTTAATAAAGTAGATAACTAGAGGCTGTAGTGAAGAAAGCAACAAAATTAAAACAAAAACACTAAAAAAAGAAGTTTCAGTAAAAGAGTAATAATAATAATAATAATAATAATAATAATAATAATAATAATAATAATAATAATGCAGATATTGACAAAGCCCTTACCCACCAATGGTTAATGGCCTCTGGATTGAAATCAGAAACAGAGGGGTTTATCATAGCAGCCCAAGATCAATGCCTACCTACAAAGAACTACCAGGCCAACATATTAAAGAACGGCAGCTCCCCATTATGTCGTATATGCCAACAACAAAATGAGACCATCGATCATGTTGTCTCCATGTGCAGTCTGCTTGCGCCTACAGAGTATCTCAACAGGCATGATAGAGCTGCACAATATATTCACTGGGTAATATGCAAAAACCTGGACTTGCCCCATGATAAAAACTGGTGGGAACACAAACCACCCCCAGTACTTGAAAATGATCACATCGCACTCCTCTGGAACTTCACCATTCAAACTGACAGAAAGATAGACGCAAATAGGCCAGACATCATACTGAAAGACTTCAGACAAAAATCATGCCTCCTCATTGATATGACTGTCCCAATTGATATAAACGTATCTGTCAAGACCTACCAAAAACTGAGCAAATATAAAGATCTTGAAATAGAAATTAGCAAAATGTGGAATCTGAAGACGAAAACAATACCTATTGTCATAGGTGCCCTGGGAATGACAGCGAAACGGGCTGATTACTACCTAGCTCAGATACCAGGAAACCCCAAAATGGCTGAAGTCCAAAAGATAGTGCTCATGGGAACTGCCCATATCCTACGTAAAATACTGTCTATGTGATCTCAAATTTTAAAGCAAACATAATTTTCTTATGGTTTCTTAAACATTCACTTGAACAAAACTGTACAAATCCAAATATATGGTACCCTAGGCATAACACCTACATGAACTTCTAACTTGTTGTCTCTTGAGGTCTCTGGGTGAGACTTGGATCCAACTTGTACAAATGCAAAACAAAAGTCAAACATAAAATAATAATAATAATAATAATGATAATCTTTTGAACTTCCTATTCAAATCTACCTTATTGTTTAAATAAATATATAAAAAAAATCATTTTCATCCTTTAGTAGTTTGTGCTTAACTGTAATCATTAGATAATACAAAATCTGAATGCATTCCAGGTTTGAATGTGAAATTGATGAAAATATTCATCTTGTTAACAGCTTAGCTTCATTATCATTAATTAAATACACTTTTTCTACTCATGGATTCGCTCATTATATCCTGATATTTTCAAACTATGTTATTAAATATTTAAAATTATTTTCATAAATATTGTTAACATGATTCTCAAGTGGATATTTTAATAACCAGGAATTAATTTCAAACTTTTGTGACATCATTAATGTAGTTTAATATTTATGAATTAAGAGGAAAATTGGGATGCTTAAAAGATAAGTAACTTTGTAAAAAAATCATTGATACAAATAAAGGAAAATGAAAGTGAAAGTAAGATTAGAATTAGCATATATAGTATATAGAATATAATATATAAATTCTATGTAGGATGAAAGAGTATTAGAGAATTGTAAATATTTCATAGGTAGGACAAAAACTATTTAATTGCGCCCTCTTTTTTAAAGAAATATATGTCGTAGGGTTCTTTTATTTTTGTCAGCTAAAACAGCCACAAGAATGCTCAATCATTCATTCATGAAAGATGTTGTTTCTAGTAACAGTAGTGGTGGTGGCAGTGGTGAAGATAGGGGCTGAGCTGGAGGCAAAATGATGAAAGAGGATTGTAATATTCTGTTTACATCTGAGATCTATGAAATGCTTAACAGACTCGTGATCTATTTGAGTAAGAGGAGTGAAATTAAATGAAAAACTACATGGATGGTATAATTTCATGAAAACCAAATACACAGTTGAAAATGATAAACTAAACTTAGGAAGAATGTGAACTTACGACATTATGACATGAAGAAAGTCAGGCTATAAAATGGATACAGAATAAAATATAGCATGAAAATGTAAGCCCAGCCCATTTGCTATGGAATAAAAAACAACTGTAATGAATAATACAATGGTAATTGAATAATTTTTACAATAAAATACATGTACCATACAATGCTAATTGTTCACAATTATTCAATTAAAAATATGTGAAATATTATGAAGTTGAAAATGAAATACATTTATCAAATAGAAATATGGTAATAATTAATAATTTTCAAAGAAAATAATTCAATATTCTTTAATATTTCTATTATTGCTTATATTTATCAATATTATAATTTGATTAGAATTCTACATATACTCGAAAATTTTAATTTGTTATAGGTAATAATTATGTTACAGAAATTGCTTTCAAAATTAGTAGCTTTCAGTTATATAGTATGTTCTTTTATTAAAAGTAAAATAAAAATTGATATAAATTGAGAAGCAAATTATTTTTCAGATAAAATATTTCATGGAGATAAAAAGCCCCTAAATGTTACAATCACTCTCCTGATAGTAATTAAGATGATAGGGGTGATTATTTTTGTCATTTAGTCTCACGTCAGCCCTGATTCAACTATAGTGAGACACAATTCAGCCATAACAATCCTGTCTTTTTATTATTTCCATCAAGTAAAGAAAGTCAATGCTTTGATGACAAGGTTATAACAAAGTTAAACATTTCTAACATTGTCTGTCATATCAGACAAAACATTAAAAATAATAATAGTTATTTACAAACATTTCTATTCTCTCACTATATAATTATTTTCAGTTAGTTTATTAATGCTCCTTGAATTAAATATGTTATCAGTAACTTAAATATTGTAGGTAGGACTACATTATTTAATGTGGTTGTAGTTTCTTTAAAATTATAGATGTTGGTTTAATGGATAATTGGAAGTTATTTCTATCAGTTTGTGAAACCACATAGAGGTTTTATCATTCCTTCATTAAGGTTTTATCATTCATTCATTAGTAGAGGTGATGGTGATCATGATGATGATGATGATTTTCTGAAAAAATTGAATTAGTTGTGATGATGAAGAGAATCAACGATTTCATTATACATTTCTCACATTGCCCAAGTTTATTACTTCAGGCCACAACATAACACTTGCACAGAGGTTTTCAATTTTCCCAATGGCCTGTTACAGATTTGGGAGGTTAGATATTATTACAGATACTAACACTGTCTTCATCATCACTGCTGCCAATTTCAAGACCATCTATTATCTTTTTGTTGCTCAATACAAAATTAAGTTGATTCATTTTGCAGGTCTTTATAATCTTAAGGGCTCAAACTCCCAATGGAAACCAAACTGAGGATAAATCAATGCATCAAAAAGCATTGTAGCAAATTTCACACAAAAAAGACAAGTCCGCTCATTATCATTAATTTTCCTGCTATTGCTAATTTTAAATATATAGTTTTTCAAATTCAAACTTAGAACGTTAAAAAAATGACAAAATACTGCAATACATGGATGAGGTAGTTGCATAAAGAAGTGCCGATCACTTAAAGTGGAAGCAAGTTGTGGAAGAGGAAGACCCAGGAAGACATGGGACAAAGTATTGAAGGCTGATCTCAAAACTCTGAGCCTTACAAAGGAGATGACAAAAGAATGAGATATGTGGTGCATTGCTGTACTCAGGAAGACCTGCTCACCACAATAGAATTGATATCTTAAAACCAAGGTGCCACATAAAAAGCATTAGTGTTATGAAAGTATAGTTGCTAAAATAAGAACTGGCTGGAGAAACTTCAAAGAGTTTTTACCTCTGTTGATAACAAAAGGTCTATTTCTCAGAGTGAAAAGCAAATATACAATGCCTCTGTATGAACAGCAATGCTACATGGTTGTGAAGCATGGGCTGTGAATGCAGAGGATATGTGGAGACTAGAGAGAAATGAAACATGTATGCGCCAATGGATGTGCAACATCAGTGAACCTGTACAACGAAGAACAAATGTGCTGAGAGAAAAATTGGCCATAAGAGGCATCAAACGTGCACAGGAAAGACTGTGCTGGTATGGTCATGTGATGCAGATAGATGAGGAGTCTGTAGAAGAGGAAGACCCAGGGATGAAGTGGTGAAGACTGACCTCAAGATGTTGAGTCTCTCAGAAGGGATGATGGGGAACCAAGATGGATAGTGATATGCTGTACTTGAGAAGACTTGTCTTTCTCAGCAGAATTGAGATTCTATCAAGACTTTCCCCACAACTCAATCTTCTGAACTACTTTATTTCTTTCATTCATTTTCTCTCTGCTCAACTGATATTCTTTGCATCCAACCCATTCCCTATCTCCAATTGTCTGTCAGACTATTTTCACTCAGCGCACTTACCTATACATACAGTTTTTCTGCTTCTCTATCCTATTATGTCTCTCATATTCACCTTGTATCTTGATATCACATCTCTCTCGCTCTCTCTCTCTCTCTCTCTCTCTCTCTCTCTCTCTCTAAGTGGGCAAGCCATTTATTCACCTCATCAGCAAGACACTTGTTCCTGTCTATCCCTGTTTCTTACCATTCAATTCTATACCTAATTCAGTTGAGGGTCTTATTTTGCAGGTACTTGGTGACTCCACCAATGCTGGTGCTGTGCACAAATCACCAAGTACACTTTGTAAAGTAGTTGGTGTTAGGAAGGGCATCCTGCTGAAGAAACCATACCAAAGCATACATTAAAATTTAGCATATCCCTCTGGCTTGTCTGTTCATGTCAAACTATCCAACCCATGCTAGCATGGAAATGGGGACACATAACGATGATGATATGAAGTCAGACAACTGTAAGTTATTGGTAATAGATGTTTTAAATCCAGTTTTATCAAAATGACAACAAATAATATGAAGAGTTCCATTAAATAACAATACAACAGATAAGCTTACAAGGGAGTTTGTACACAGTTGCTTGACTTGATCAGAATAACAGCAAAATCTCCTTCAAATCCCATACTAGTGTATTAAAAAATGGAAGATGCACTGGACATTGTAGTTCTCAATATACAAAATGACAGGACAATCATGACTGTTTTGTCTTTCATCAATAGCCTGTTTGATAAGGATTGATCTGGGACTAAACAGCAGAAAAATATTGCTGTGTAGAAGTTAGCATAAGCAGTTAAATTAAAAGAAATATATAGCTAGAGAAGCACCTGGCAAGAAGAGAAAAAACACAGTTAAAAAATATTTACAGAAGTCAGTACTGATTCAGAAGGCTCATGATCAAAGTTATTTAAGTCATAACCATCCCAGCTTTGTTTTCTAGGAATAGTGTATCTAAGACTGCATTGCCTGATGTATCCTTCCAGTTTTAAGATTGTAGAGTGTGATTTGAGGAAGATTTGGATGTTGTTTCTGGTAAATATAGCAATCAAGCAGAGGATCCCTTCTTGACGACTCCAAGTGGAAAGGTTTTAGCAGTAACTACTATAATAAACATCCTGTTATATTAAAGTGCAATGTGTTTAGTGAGCTGATTTGTAAAAAGAGTGTATCCCTGTCAGTTTTGATTATAAGAATTCAGCTGTTAAAACGACTGAATTACCTGAATTAGCATGCAAGTAACTCTTTATGCTATTCTCATACTGAATCAGCATGATACAATGTATAAATCTTTAATTTACATGTTCAATCTCTCTGACAGGGACCCAAGAACCATTCAGCCATTGTTGTATTCAAGAGCTGATTTATAATGACTTGATAAAAAGACATATTGCATAAAACTCAAGTAAGATTCATAGTGGAGTAATATTCATATCCATGGGATTCTGCAGCTGATACTGCTGTACACACAGACTCTCAGACTACATCTAGAAGAAGCACAACTGATAGATTGGCAAAATTTCAACACCAAACAGCATCAACCACTGGTTCACATACACATTCTGTGAATCAGTGTTCTGTGCTTGTTGTGTCTTCGTTCATTATTTATATAGTTTCTGCTTATCTGAATAAACTAAGCACATGCCTTCTTCACTCAGGAGAACTAACTCCACTATCATTTTCTCCTCCAGTCACCACCTCTTATTTTTTGAGTTTCATGTCCTAAACACAACACTACACATTTTATCCAATCCTTCCTCCTTTGAACAGCAATCTTCTGAAATTCCCTTCCCACACATTTTTCTTTCAGACACCAACTTAAAGATGTTGAAAAGAACATTAACCGCATCAATCCAAATGATATGGGAAGCAGCTGCAATGGTCATGGGCATGGCTTTTCCTTCTCTGATTATTTTATTAAAAAGAATAAAAAATGCTAAGTGCAATGAGGGTGAGAGAATAGATATCTTTTAATTGTTTCCAATTTAAACACAAGGCCTACAAGGTTCAGGGGTTAGCTGATTACATCATCTCCAATACTTATCAAACCAGAATGGATGAATGGCAAAGTTGTCCTCAGTTATATTTAAACTCAGAATAGCTGGAATAAATACTGCAAAACATTTGCCAATCCATTACCCATATCTTATAATTATAATACCTAATAATTAATTCCATATGTTCTAAATCATTTAACCATTTTCTAGCTCATCAGCTATGGTCACCCTACTTTCTAACTTGACTACAGATTAATGTTAATATCTCTCTAAGAATTTGTATTTACAAATACATTGTAGTGAAGTCAATGTAGTCTTTAAAAACACAAGCACACCAATTTTATTTTATTTAGTATTCTGTAACATTAATATATTATTAAGTATCAAAGTCTTTTGCTGCACATGTACAAACTGTCCACTGACACTGCTAATAGTAGAGTGGTACAGTTGTTTTAGTCCTAATACAAAGATGCACCAATACATTTGGTAAACAGGTACACCCCAAGAATGTTTATATTTAACTAGAGCTCCAAATTAAAGAACTTATGACATTATGATGTGGAGAAAATCTATTTTTTCTAAATTCATCATCTCTATCAAAATCAAAAGCCCACAGAAAACCTTCACCAGCAAGAGAACAGTAGCAAAATGACCAACAGATCACGTCCCTTTATCTTAAGGGAAGATATTATGTATAATGTAGTCTTAGATATGCTGTATCTAAACAAATTGGGATGGCCATTACTAGGATGGCTTTGCTTGTAGATCTCCTGGATCAATGATATATTTAGGGCTAAACGGTAAAACACTTCAACAAAATACTTCAACATTTTAGTCATTCAAATATGATGGTACTTAAATTATACTCGGAGATGAAAATAGACATCAGTTTCATTCTCTGATGTAGTGGTTGTCTTAAGTATAATCTCCATGAAAATAAAATACAATCCAATTCTAAGTGACAGAATAGAGATCAACCATAACAAATGAAAGATTTATGTTAAAAGGAAGGAAAATTTTAATTTTTCAATGATCCAGTATGGCATATTCTTGATATATGACTTTGCCATGATTGAGATGTAGACAATGGAGAGTTTGGGCAGTAAATAGAGAAGGTGGTTGGACATTTCCTCAAATTTCAGCTCAGTCAAAACTATGCAGCAAAACCTTCAAGCTCTACCAACCAATTTCATCAGTAGTGGAAGAATTCAAAGCCACCAAGATAAGAGCAGTCAGCACATTACTACTATCTGAGGGATGAGAAAATTGGATATGCCAACAAGACCGTAAAGTGCAGCACACATGTGAAAGAAGGGAAACATACTGGAGATACCAGGAGATTGTTGGAGTAGTCTGAGTCACTCAAGCACCCATTGAGCCAGGTACTTGATCACACACTGTCCTGGAGGAAACTGGAGTATTGACCAAGGAAAATGTCCTCTTGCCAACTCCAAATAACCTTAAGATATGGAGCAATGAAGAAGACCCATCCTGCAAACAATGTAGAGAAACTCTTTGTATCCTGAACCACATTTCAACTGAATGTTCTAGGACACTGGAGGAAGACTGAGACAAGTAGGGGCCTGATAAGGTCCTTACAGATATTGCCATATGTCAATGTCTATTTCCTGCAGAAGATTCATCTAGAAACCAAACGACTGAAGGTTATACCATGAATATAGGTATGACAGCTGAAACTCGTTCAAGTTAACTGTAGTTGACAAGAGACTACAGATGGAACCCTTTCACAAGTGAAGGTAACTTCAGTCTTAGCTGCACTACACAAGTGAAGTGTATAGGCTAAGGGTTAAAAAGCTTGTGAGACTCATACATCTCCTGATGACATAGAAGAGATTCCTACAATGCAATAGTTTTAGCCACCACTAAGAGAGCTTGCAGTGTCACCAAGTAACTCTTGCAACTTCTGCATGGAGCCAAGAATCTCTGATGCTTAATTCACCAACATGTATATGCATATATATGTTTGTGTGTGTGTGTGTGTGTGTGTTTGTAGATACAACACATGTAGATAGATATGTGTGTATATGCATGCATATATGTCTGAATGCATACATACATGCATGCATATATGTGTATATGCATGCATGTTGGTGTGTATATCCAAAGAGATGGTGAGAGAGAGAGAGAGAGAGAGAGAGAGGTTATTTAAGAGAAGGTTACAAATGGATGTGGCTTCATAGATTATCACTAACAAATGATTGAGAATCCTTTGGAAAGAAAAGAGACATTAAATTTGCACATAAAAACTTGCATTTGCATAAGTTGGCTGTAATTATGGATTTATATAAACTATTTTTGGTCTCTGCTATTTCTGGCTCATGGCTAATGTTTAATGCAAAAACAAAACCTTTACTTATTTTAGAAGACATTGTTTGTAGTATATAATGATGAAACAAATTTCTCTTCAGGATATCATTCTTCTTATAGAATATCTTATTAGAACCAATGATTTCTGTTGTAGAGAATTCCTAATCAATAGTTTCTATTTGAATTACAAGCCAAATATTTGAGAAAAACTTCATTTATAGTTTAGCATTGTAGATTGATAGGTCTGTTGTACTTGTTGTATTCAGTAGTTTTTTGTTTTGTTTTGTTTTTTTATTTTTTTGCTTCCTTTTTTATTATCATCCTTCTGTTTGTAAGAGATGGGGATTTACTCTGCCATGTTGAACATCCAATTAACATACATACTCTTTAACAGCCCAAAAGATTAATATAAGGGTTGATATAATGTTTACCAGCCATCACATATGAATAGGAAGTAATGGATCTCATATTATCAACCCAATACTTTAAAAAAGTAAATAAATGAATAAATAAATAAAAACATTGAACATGAGGAGAAAATGGAATCAGCATAGCAAGCAGCAGTAGCATGAGTCAGTGTTGATATTGAATATTTGTTGGTGTTATGATCACCATAGATTTGATCATGTAATCCAATCAAGCAGACAGTGTGTTTTGAGTAGAGATTTTATTGATCGTAGATGGCTATCATACTATTTACATTACACAGAGAAATTTAGGACATACAGCTAAAAACAATTTTATTTTATGGAAATGGAGTCCCATTAATTGATAAGTCTGGCTCTTTAAGCAAATATTTCAATACTCTGAGTCATTATCAAATTTAGGAAATTAAAAAAAAAATGTACAAAAATATGAAAGTATTTCACCCAGCGTTTTCACATTTAATGGTTGTGAACGAGTAGGGACACAGTTCAGTAGTTAGAACCAGAGTATGAGAATACCATAAATTGTTGTTGCTTTCCTTGTTTAAGCAGACCTACAACCAAAAGTATTCCGGCCATGACCATCCCATCCTATCCTTTTGTTTTCAGACACAGTCTATCTAGGCTCATATAGTCTTCTTTTGTTTTCTAAGATAAGATGTGATTTGAGGGAGACTGCTTTTTCAAGTAGATTTAGTAAACTAATTAGAGGTTCCCTTATTAGATTAATCTTCAGAGGTTTTAAACTTTTAACAGTCAAGTCATTCATATTTTAACAATCTGAAATTGCAATAATTATTCATGGCACCTGTGCCCTGGCACTTGTGCTGGTGGTACGTGTAAGAACATTCGAGCGAGATCGTTGCCAGTGCCTCTGGACTGGCTCCCGTGCAGGTGGCATGTAAAAGACACCATTTTGAGTGTGGCCATTGCCAGTACCGCCTGACTGGCCTTCGTGCTGGTGGCACGTAAAAGCACTCACTACACTCTCGGAGTGGTTGGCGTTAGGAAGGGCATCCAGCTGTAGAAACTCTGCCAAATCAGATTGGAGCCTGGTGTAACCACCTGGTTCACTAGTCCTTAGTCAAATCGTCCAACCCATGCTAGCATGGAAAGCGGACGTTAAACGATGATGATGATGATGATGATGTAAATGAAAAAGAAATTGCAGAATGCTATACTAAATCTCCCACGGTATATATTTCTGTTCCTGTTTCTAATTGTAGATCCTGATTGTGTTTGGCATTATTCTTTTGTAAATATTTGACTCACTATAATGTATTATACCAGTCATATATTGATATTAATTTAATAATTCAATTGACTATCTTCTTATCCCACAATCTTAGTCTTGTACCTATTTAAATGAAGCATATTTATTTCTTTACTGCTCACAGGGGGCGAAAAATAGAGGGGACAAAGAAGGACAGACAAAGTGATTAAGTCGATTACATCGACCCCAGTGAGTAATTGGTACTTATTTAATCAACCCCGAAAGGATGAAAGACAAAGTCGATCCTGGTGGAATTTGAACTCAAAATGTAATGGCAGACAAAATACCACTAAGCATTTCGTCCAGCGTGCTAACAATTCTGCCAGTTTGCCACCCTATAATGAAGCATATTAGTATCAAGCAGTGTCAGGAAGTATTGTGAGAACAAACCACTCCTGTGATCTTAATCCAAAATTAGTAATCATGTAAAAAAGTTAACTTGTTCGATTTTATTTTCATTTTGTTTTAACTTTTTTAGGTTTGAATTATTTTTCGTATTGAAGGTGGTGAACTGGCAGACTAAATTGCCAGATTAACCGGCCTAGCTCAATTGTTTCTTCACTTCCAACTTTCAAATCTAACCAAACCGACTTTATTTTTCATTCCTCCAGAAACAATAATTAAGTAACAAACCAATTTTAGGGTTCTTCCAAGAAACTATGACCTTGAGACAATATGGAAAATTATTTTCTATATAAACATTATCAATAATTCTTTTAACATTATTTAAAGTCATTATTTTGACACCAAATATATTCAATGAAGTGATTTTGTTTTGGATATGTTATGTAAAAGTTAACTGAATTTTAAATCTATAAGGAGTAGATGATACATATTTCACATAAAGCATAGCTGCAAGAATAAGAACAGGCTGAGCAAACTTCAGAGAGCCGCTATCTTTGTTGGTAACAAAGGACTTCTCCCTCAAAGTGAAAGGTAAATTGAATGAAACCTGGCAGTGAGACAAGTGTTGTGACTACTGAGGACATGCAAAGGCTTGACAGAAATGAAGCCAGCATGCTCTGTTGGATGGGAAATATCAGTGTGCATGTACAACAGTGTAAGTGATTTAAGAGATAAGTTGGGAATATGAGGCATCAGATGAAGTGTACAAAAGGGAACACTGTGCTGGTACGGTCATGTGATACATATGAATGAGGACAGCTGCATCAACAAGTGCCAATTTCTAGTTGTGGAGGGAACATGTGGAAGGGGTAGGCCCAGGAAGATGTGAGACTAATTGGTGACAAAGGATCTTCAGAAGTTGGGCCTCACATAAGAGATGACAATGAATTGAGACTTCCGGTGATTTGCTGTGCTTGAGAAGACATGTAGGGTTAGGGTTAGGGTTAGGGTTAGGGTAAAATCATGGCTGTCCATGCATACAGGCATGTCCTCTATATCACTCTCTCAGCTGAGAGATCCTTAGTCTTGCAGGTATGTGGGTACTGGTGCCATGTCAAGGCATCAGTGTGTTGGTGCCATGTAAACATGCCAAGGTTGACTTGGCTTTTCATCGTTTTGGGATTGGTGAAATAGTACCAGTGAAGTACTGGGATTAATGTAATCATCTTCCTCCCCCTCCTCATCTCAAAATAGTGCTGGCCCTGTGCCAAAATTTGAATCCATTATTATTATTAGTAGTATTATTATTATTACTATAGTGTGTTCAAATTGATGCTTAATGAGTGTTTATGGAGGGCTGTATTGTCAACAAACAGATTTCTTATTCTAAATATGATCTCATAGAAAATTCAGAGATGAAAAACATAGAAAAATTCTGCTCATAGTAATATTTTTGTTTCCTTCTTTATACACCTAATTTGAAAATATACCGGCTTCTATTTTGAATTTTATTATGTTGGAGTTATTTCAAAATTGAATTTGATTTAATAGTGTAATGAAGAAAATAACTATTACAGAAACATTTGGAGTTTTGAATTGAGTCTCCTAAAATAATTTATTTTCTTGATATAGAGGAATTTATTTTTAGATTTAGTTATGAATTAGAATCCTTCGTGAATTGCAGATATTTAATTTCTTTTATATTGAATTGATAGAAATCATTGAAAACAGTTCTGTTTGGAATGCTATTGGCAACACTTCTTTCAGTGAAGATGTGTGGGTGTATTAAAGAAATATACTCTGTTTATATGGATAGAGAAAATTGGATCAAATGATGTTTGGTGTCGTTGTTGTTAAATTTCAAGTTAAGAATGATTGAACACACTGATGATCAGAGACATTCTAGTCATGACCATCCGGTTTTTCTATATATCTCACTCTACATAGTATATGTCCTTCTCTTTGAAAAAACAGGGTATGATTTATGAGAGATATGTCAACTATTTCTAGCAGGTAGAGCAACTACTTAGAGGCACCTTCATTGCTTCATTGTTACTTAACATCCAAATCAACCTGATTAAACACATCTATGATTAAATACATTCCAGCCACAACCACTGGGTTCTTTTTTATTTGTAGGTATAGTAAAACCCTGAATATGCTTTTCTTCACTTTCACTTTCACTAATATGCTTTTCTTCACTTTCTTTAAGATTCAAGGAAATGAGAGATTTGGCTATTATTTCTACCAGTTCTAGTGAGCACATAAAGGGTCATTCTCACAATGGTTTAAAGCATATTTTATCAGCACTGCAACAGAAATATATACATAAAAAGTTCATCTACACAAAAATATCTAACTACATTAGTTAAAGTTGACATTTCTGTGTTTGTGTTCATCACACTGAAGATAAAATATTTCTATTGATTCCCTATCTTGAATCTTTTCAGTAGTAATAAAATGGATCTGTCTGCTTATCTCTGTCATAAATAGGAGCCTACCATAGCAAAATGTGATATTTAGATATACATAAGCATGAATCTACAGTGCATAATAATATTGAATTTTGTTTTTGCACCAGCAAAATATCTTTCTTTCCATTATACACACACACATACAAATATATATCCATGTGTGTATGCATATGTGTGTTTGTGCATGTGCTTGTGCATGTATATATATATATATATATATATATATATATATATATATATATATATATATATATAAATATATATATATATATATATATATATATGTGTATGTGTGTGTGTGTGTGTGTGTGTATGTGTGTGTGTGTGTGTGTGTATGTGTGTGTGCACATGTACATGCATGTGCACATGTGTGTGTGTGTGTGTGTGTCTGTGTACATGTGTGTGCATATGTATATATGTAGATGCGAGTGTGCGGAGTAAAATATACCAAAAGCTAAAGTTGCATAAATTGCAACTCGGAGTATCAGTAATACCGGAAACTTACAGTCAGGATTTTGGTTGCTTCAGCTTTCTGCAAATTTTTGCTATATTAACCAATTCTAGTATAGTTAGTTCTCTCCTCTTTGAATGTTTTTACACCAATGTGTAGTTCTTTCCTCTTTTCTTTCTCCTTGTGTGTGTGTGTGTGTGTTTGTTTGTTTGTTTTCTGACAGTTACAGATGATCATGCTGATAAAGATCCGAAATATAACTTCATCCTTACATTTATAATTCGATATAGCTCCAATATAAATTCAGACTACAAACACCACCCATTTTTTAGATATAATTGTAGGTATATGAAGCTACACATTTTGCAACTCAGTATAAACATAACAGAAATGGTGGTGAGTTCTTAGAGATACAAAATCTCTGTAGTCAATTTCCTTCTTGGAAGAGTATTTTAAATTATCATTAATTTAAAGACACTTTAAATAACAAAATCTTGTATTAAAAACAAACTTAATAACAAAGTAACTTAAAACATGAGGAAATAGAAACATTTAATATAAAAGACAACTGAGGGATTTTATGAAAACTACATATCAGTTCTCTGATAGTTTGTTTGGCCTTGGAGGAATATTATCCAGGTGAGGGTTAGCAACAGGAAGGGTATCAAGCAACTGAAACTCTGCCTCAACATATCAGTTGGAAGAGTGAAATGTGTGTGTATATATATATATATATATATATATATATATATATACACATTTATACATATATATAGATATGTTTATATAGACATAAATATACATGTATATGTAATGTGTATGCATATTTATGTATAAATATATGTGAATGTTTGTGTGTATGTGTGTATACACACACACGTTTATATACACTAACATACAAATATACCTACTTGTCTGTGCCTATATATGTGTGTATATATATATATATATATATATATATAATAATATTATTAGGGACAAAATCCAAAATTACAGGTAAAAAACTCAATTAAAATCAATTTATAAAAAATTAAAATTAAATTGAGCCTTATAGATAAAGTATATATAAAATATATATAGTTTTAGGGAAAATAACCAATTTTCAAGAACTCATCGATGAAAATCCACTATCACATATAGAAAAATTAATAATTAAAAGCACAATAAATGAGTATAATATAAAGTATTATATTATATTTATCTTATGATATTTACTTTACTTTATATTATACTCATTTATTGTGCTTTTAATTATTAATTTTTCTATATGTGATAGTGGATTTTCATCGATGAGTTCTTGAAAATTGGTTATTTTCCCTAAAACTATATATATATATATATATATATATATATATATATAAACATACATAATTATATATATGTTAATGTGTAATAGCAAAATTGATCTTGTAAATGCTTCACTCTTCCAGCACAGTAATAAAATGTTACAATAGCATGGAAAGACAATAGTTTATATGAAAATAAGACTTCTGACTTCATATGACAAGGAGTCCACTGATCTTACTTGTCAATGAAACCTGATTTTACATGCAATGAGAGCTCTGAATTTATATTGAAACAAGATCACAGAGCTTTTATAGCAATGAGATCATTTAGCTTGTATGTCAAGAAATCACAGATATTTATTAATTTCTCATAGCACACAGATACCAGCAACATGAAAAGCAATAAGTTCATATAAATTACTGTATGGTAATGAACCTTTATGAAGTTGACTGGTTGGCTAGTGGGTTGTTTAGTCTCTGTCAAAGTTAATCAAGTAGACAGACCTCTGATCAAAACATTCCACTCTAGTCATTCTATCAATTTAGGAGTGCCTAGGATTCCATTATCTAATGTGTTCTACCATTTTCCAAGATGGTAGGGGACTGGCTTTGAGGAATATATGAGGTTGTTACATTTAGTCATTTATACAAATGTGTAAAGTTATCTCATCAACTCAAGCCTTTATGAAGTTTTCATTAGTGATGTCAGATTTACTGTGGCTCTAACTGCTATCATTGTTTAGCCCAAGGCCATCTCTGATTGAGTAGACTTATGATCAAAAGCATTCCAGCCAAGAACATCATGTCTTTTCCTTAGGTGCAAAGAACCCAGGACCACATTATCTAACATGTGCTATTTAAGTCAGTAGAGTATGAATCAAGGGAGACTTGATTGTTATTTCTAGCAGGTTAAGCTACATCATTAAGTGACATTGTATCAACTGCTAACATTCAACCTAGTCATATAGCTAAAATTAGAGCAGTATTATTTAGAAAACTCATTAAACCTTTCTTTGTTAACATAGGTTTCAGAAATGTAGACATTTCTCTATTACTCATATGGGAGAATGTAGTCAGATTTAATTTCTAACCATCTAAGGTGACTTATATATATCATTATATACTTAACTAATAAATAGCATCCTGTCCCCATGGTTATAAGAATGTACATCTGTTAATGAGATTTCACACACACATACACCCAAACACCCACACACACATGCTTGTCTGTAAAGTGCAGGCAATAAAATATTTCATTTTATTTTATCTTATACCATAATAGATGGACAACAGGGTTACTAGTTGCAGGTTTCCAGAGGACTCATCACTGGTTCACAGTGTTTCTCTCGTGACAAGAATAACAAGGTGTCAGTTATTCAGTGAGGACAAATATCAAAGATACTCTATTTCAAAGCACTGATTTTTTTTTTTTTTTTTTGTTATCTAGATACAAACAATAACATAAATACATGAGGGGTGTGTTTGATTAAATTATCAATATCCCTTTCCCCACATTCCAAAAATGTGTAGCCTTGTGCTTATGTAAGAAATTGATATCTAAATATCTGAGCCTAAATCTTGCTGAGGTCAGCTTTCCCTTTTATTCTCTAGGGGTTGATAAAAAAATACCAATTCAGTGCAATGGAGGCGGAAATGTATGCTTCATGATATTCGTTCTAACTCTTTGCAATCTGAGTTCAAAACTGGTTATGACCTACTTGGGTCATAGACGATCTGTTGTCCAGCCTAACACCTCCACCTGATACCTTGGGTGTCTTTAGCAAAGTCCACTTTGAGGATAACTTCCTTCCCCCACTTCAAGTCTTAGAGGTAATATAAAGGGTCATTAGTAAAGCTTTCACTTCTGACTAAAAGTAATGGTGAATACAAGGATTAGTATCAAATGAACTTTAGTTCTTCTTGCAAAATTTGTGGCTTTGTGCCTATGTTAGAAATTCTTATTAATTTTCTATAAAATTACTAATCAAGTAAAAATAATCAAAAGGGATAGTTAAAATTTAAAAAAAAAGCTAGACTAGAAAATTAGTTTCTAAAACATCAAATTTTATAACAACTCAGTAAAATGTAAAAGTCATTTTCCACTCATTAAATTTTTATCTTTCATGTTGTTAAAAAATAATTAAGTAATTAATCAATAAAGTATAAAATAAATATATTATTGATTATTTTTTTGATTGATTGCAATGTAATATTTTAATGAGTATAGCCAATGTATTTATTTAATGACTGGTCCATATTTAATGAAACTGCTTATCATGTGTATCCCAGTTTCAGAATAAGTACACATGATAAAAGGTAACTGAGAGGATTAGTAACAGGAATGGCATCTCACTGTTAAAACCCTGCCTTAAGATTAAAGAAACTATCCAACCCATACCAGCATGGAAAAGAAGACATAAAAATGTTGTTACTCTAAGGATGAAGATTATAATACACTCTGAATGGATAAATGACAGGTAAATTTGCTCTAACATGATTTGAACCTCTCAACCATTGTCTGCAGAAAAGCTGAAAAATACCAGATTTAGAAATCTTCAGTATTATTAAAACAGTGTGTAATTAATATGAGATAAAGTCAAATGAGTGCAGTAATCCCAGTTTCTAAAGCAATTAAAATACTTGTTTTCCATACAATAAAGCTGTGTTACACCAGTCTGGCCTGCTTTCTTGGTTCATCCTCAGTTTTCAAGACCAGGCATACTATTCTCTATGGCCCACCATATTCCTATCATTGGAGCATACTTTGTGCTGCATATTACCAAGTTTTTTTTATGTGTCCTTTTAAAGCCTAGCCAGGCTCATGGGCCCGGTTTCCCAGCTTCTATGGCGTATATGTTCCCCCCAGCTGGACAGGATGCCAGTCCATCGCAGCGTTACTCAAGAAACAGGAAGAAAGAGTGGAAGAAAGTTGGGGCGAAAGAGTACAACAGGGGTCGCCACAATCCCCTGCAGGAGCCTTGTGGAGCTTTAGGTGTTTTCGCTCAATAAACACACACAACACCCGGTCTGGGAATCGAAACCGCGATCTTCCAACCGCGAGTCCGCTGCCTTAACCACTGGGCCACTGCGCCCCCGCATATTACCAAGTACTTCCTTTAATTGTTCCTTTGAGGTCATGGAGAAATTTCTTCTAGTTTTCATACCGTAAGGTTATGTTAACTTCTACCTTTCAGATAAATTACTCAGGGAAGGAGGAACACCATATTATGACTGATTACTAAAACTTATGTGGAGGCGCAATGGCCCAGTGGTTTGAGCAGCGGACTCGCGGTCATAGGATCGCGGTCATAGGATTGTGGTTTCGATTCCCATACCGGGCGTTGTGAGTGTTTATTGAGTGAAAACACCTAAAGCTCCACGAGGCTCCGGAAAGGGGATGGAGGCGAACCCTGCTGTACTCTTCCACCACAACTTTCTCTCACTCTTACTTCCTGTTTCTGTTGTGCCTGTAATTCAAAGGGTCAGCCTTGTCACCCTGTGTCACGCTGAATATCCCCGAGAACTACGTTAAGGGTACACGTGTCTGTGGAGTGCTCAGCCACTTGCACATTAATTTCACGAGCAGGCTGTTCCGTTGATCAAATCAACAGGAACCCTCAAAGTTGTAAGCGACGGAGTGCCAACAACAACAACTAAAACTTATGATTTGTAATGCTAGAAAAGGTTCTGTTGGCAGTGCTTTTATTAATATCACACAAGTTCTTGTTGTGGACAACACTCTTGCTTATGTTGAGCAAATTTGCATTTATGGGTGTTAAAATATGACTGTCATTGTCTGCAAGTGTATCTGTTTGTTTCATTGCCATTTCCCCATTTTTTGAAGTATTTCTTTGCATTTATTTGCTTATCATTTTGCTTCAAAGGGAGCATATCCAGTGCTACATCCTTTCATACTGATGCATGTTACACCTTCTCGTATAGTGAAAGCCATACTGAATAGAGAGTAAACAGAAGCACAGAGAAAAGTTTTGGAAAAAAAATAATGTCTAAAAGACAGACCTTTAGCATATCCCAGGTATTGGGATAGATGTCCAAATGTTTCAAAGTGTCCTCTTTGCAAAATAATCCAAAACAGAAAAAATTTCATCCAGTAAAAATTGGTAATGATCCAATATTCCCGGAGTTGTCTCTAGAGACATACAATGCTTTAAAACAAATAATAATAACATTAATAATAATAATTGTTCCAAATTTTGACACAAGAAGGTCAGCAACTTCAGTGGGAGCGGGGTAAGTCAATTACATTGACCCCAGTGTTCAAACTGTATTTATTTTATTGATCCCAAAAGGATGAAAGGCAAAGGTGACCTCAGTAGAATTTGAACTCAAAATGCAGAAGAGGTGAAATAAATGCCACCAAGCATTTCGTCTGACTCACTAATGATTCTGCCAGCTCACCACAAAATAATAATAATGATGATAATAATAATAATAATAATAATAATAATAATAATAATAATAATAATAATAATAATAATAATAATAATAATAATTTCTACTAAAGGCCAGAAATTTTGGGGTGGGCGTATAGTTGATTACATCAGCCCCAGTGCATAACTGGTACTTATTTTATCAACCCCAAAAGGATGAAAGGCAAAGTCAATCTCAGCAGAATTTGAACTCAGAACATAACAACGGACAAAATGCCACTAAGCACTCTGTCTGCTATACCAACAATTTGGCCAGCTTGCAACCTTAATAATAATAATAATGATGATGATGATGATGATGATGATGGTGATGATGATGATGATGATGGTGGTGATGATGATGATGATGATGATGATGATGATGACAATGAGTTTGTAGTATAGTGCTCGGGTACACAATTCGTCTAGCTATTTCCAAACCTCTCTCTTCTTTATTATATTTTATTTTCTTGTAGTAAATACTTGTTTCTAATAAAAGGGAAACTAACAATGAATAACATCTACCTCAGTAGCCATCATATGCAGCAAAATGTATAAAATGCAATTTTTGGAAGCAGATATTTCAATTTACAGCAATAATTATTACAGTAAGAATTGTATTAGTTGCTGATCAAAGAATTTAGCAACAAATGCTGAAAGTATATAGAAAATGACTAAAAGAATATACAAACAAATGACTTTTAATTTGAATATATCTTAATTACTAAATATAAATATTTTGTATTTTAAAATATTGAACTATGTTTGTTTTAGCTAACATCAAAACTGCTGATTATAACAAAAATATGCTAACAAATTCTTTAAGGTGATTACATTCAATCTGTATGAAATGTGTGGAATACAGACAGCCCAAAAGCTACAATCGGGGAGAATACATTAAAGAAAACACTTGATTCTAAACATCAGACGAGAAAGAAACAGAGTGTCTGATGGCAATCTTGGTAGCTTTTATCAAATCTGTTCATTGAAGATGCCTATCAATATACAAGAATTGCCTCTAAAAGTCTAGTCTGTACACCAAAATTCTATGTATTAAAATGCAAACGTTGAAAAAAAATACTGCAATTTGCAGACACCTATCAATTATTAGGGATAAGTACGTGACTGTCTGTATGTGATTGTGTGTGTGTGTGTGTGTGTGTATGTGCACGCGTGCATGTGTGTGTACACACATGCATCTATAAATATATAACATATATTATAGACACATCATTATCATTTTAACATCCACTTTCTCACACATGCATGTGTCAGATAATATTTGCTGGTTGTGTGTATATATATATATATATATATACAAGCATGTATGTATACACATATGTATATGTTGTACATATATTCATAAATGCAGAATGTCAAATGGTGAAGATCAATTCACATCAACAAGGTTCTGGAGTCCATTCCAATGCTAGGCATCTTGGGCCGATATCATTTTCTAATTTCCTGTAGCATGTTTGGTTCATACTATGTGAGTGAAATTGGGTTATGTGGGTTAAAAGTTTGCTTCAGAGCTTTGTGGTTAGAGGTTTAATCTGACTGTATGTCTACTATCAGCTGGTCTCCTTTAGAGAACTGCAGGTCAACCAATACTTTGTGAGTATAATTCGGTAGACAGAACCTGAAGAAGCTCATCATGTGTGTGTGTGTGTGTGTGTGTGTGTGTGTTTGTGTGTTTACAAGTATGTGTTTGTATGAGTGAGTTTGTATTTCCCCTGTCTCCACATGTTCATTGACTGTAAACCACAGCTGCACAGTTGGTGCCATTTGCTTGTAGTCTTCTGTGAAAGTACAATCAGGCCTCTTGATATGTTTTGACATCTTTGACAACCTCTGTAAACAAAAGGCCCATCTAAAATGTGTTGTTTCTTTCTAGTTCTCTATGTAACTATGTTCGCTGTTTGATAGAGTCAGGAATGATTACCTTGCTTGGAAACAGATAAATCTTGGCATCAGGAGGTGCATCTGGCCACAAGAAATTCTACCCTCCATGTAGACTCATCTGACCCATGCAAGCATGCAAAATGTTAAAACAATTATGATGATGATAATGATATATATATATACATACACACACACACACACACACACATGCATACACAAATATAAATGTATATATGAGTTTCTCATTGTTTGTGCACACACGTGTGTTCCTTTTGAATCATGCAATGTTATGTATATTCATAATATTATCAGAATAAATCTTTTCCTTCTTTCTTGTAGATGATAATTTATAATCTAATGAATATGTCAAATACTTTTGAAAGCACCAATACATGATATTTGGCCACAATACCAATAAATATTATCAAATATATGCAAAGATATTCAGGCACTGAGAGTTTTATTTTGCAAATATTATTTTTGAAATCTAATGAGAGCATTATTTATACAGAAAACATCATTTATTGAAATATTTCTTGAGATCTTGCTTCAATGATATTAAGGATTATTTTTATTATTTATTTATTTATTTATTTATTTATTTATTGAATAATAATGATAATAACAACAACATAATCTTTTATTTCAATTGTATTTTGAAGCATTATTTAGATACAGGAAAAAAAATGAAGAGTTATTTCTTAAAAATTTGCAGTTAAATTGAAACCTAGTTTTAAACACACAATAATTGCTGGTTAAATAAAACCATTTTTTTCTTTGAGCTGTTATGTGAACAACTATGTGGTATGATTTTATGTAAGATTTGTAAATTTTATTAGATTTACACAATAATAAAATTGCAAATTTCAAAATTATTTTAAACAATATATCAGTGATTTCATGTAAGATTATTTTATGTAGTTAATTTCACATTTATATTCAATATTATTTACACTTTGTTTTTTGTATAATCTACATAAATACTAATTTACTTCAATAAATAGATGATGGATAAATTCTACTGCAATCATCGAAAATATGATGATGATGATGATGATGATGCGGAGGATGATGAATAAATAAGTAAACAAATATATAAAACAAAAAATAAACGAAATAAACACAAAAATCATGTGAAAATTATGGTATTTTCACATAAAATAGATGTTTGGATAGAAGGAAAGAAAACAATGCAGATACATAATTTAGTAATAATATTTCTTTCTTTTAGTTATCATGGCAAAGGTTAGATTATTCTGGAGTATTACCTTTAGATTATATAGTATACAAAAAGTAGTCATATATCAAGATAATTAATCAATATATTTTATTTTGAAGTATAATCTAAGTTACCCAATTCTAACCTGTGAGATACACAGCATTAATTATTAAGACTACAAATGCAAAAAACCCAAATTTAAAGAGTTATACAGAATCAAAATATGCAGTAGACATACTTTTTTCCAGATTTCAATCACAAACTGTCACTTCACATGGAATGCTTTATTTTAAGAAATGTTGATAACCATGTATATCTTGGATTTTAAAGATAGCTATATCATATTATTGCATGTTGCGAGATGAAACTAATATCAGAGAAAGCATTCAGCTATAAAAAGTTGCTTAGAATGTCCCATCCAACCCATAGAAGAGCAAACATAAAAACAATGATGATGATTATTGTATACAGAAGTGCTTGAATGTAAATAATATACATAATATATAACATTAATTTGCATTATCTTAGCTACACTTGAATAAGTCATGATCAAGCAAAGATGAACTGCTAAAAACAAGGAGACACAAGTTGAGAGCACCACATCAGTCAATCCTGAATGAATAAGGCCTTTAACCAAAAGAATTCCCCTCAAAAGAAAGCTCTAACAATCCTTGCAGTTAATGAAGCTGAAGTCATTAAAAAATACAAAAAAAAAGGAAACATGCCACCGGAGGTTGTTGTTCATAATGTGTAGACCCATTATGGAGGGAATTAATAATCAAAACCATTCCATTCCTGACCCTCCCATCGTTTTGTATATCTAAGTTAGAGTCAGTTTAATGCAGCATATATACTCTGAAAAATACTCATATAGTACTTAAAAAAGCAGCAAAACTCTAAACAAAAACAAGTTTGCAAACCATTGTGTGTGTAATTCATAGATGCCATTCACATTGAGTAGGACCTGGAAACATGTACTATGATTTCACTAACTGTTTTCTATGCTTTTATAGTTGTGAGCAAATATAGACACTCTCTCAACTTGCCCACTCTTAATCGAGTAAAACACTACAGATGTGACAGCAAGATGGGGAAAAGGCGGCACAAGCACTCAGCTACTTATCATTTTCAGCTGAGTAATGTGAAATGAAGCGCCTGACTCAAAAATACAATGCATCACCTGGCCCAGGAGGCAAACCCAAAACCTTTTGATCATAAGTCCAACACGCTAGCTCTAACCAGTATATCATTTTAGGAACTTCCACACAGTTTCTGTTTACCAAATTTCACTGGTAAGGTACTAGTTGACCCAGAGCTAATAGACACTTCTCTAGGGTCCTGTACAATGAGATCAAATCCAGAACCATGTGATTGCTAAGCAAAGTTTCTAAACACATAGCCATGTTTGTGCCCATGTATATGTGTGTTTGAGTGTGTGTGTGTGTGTGTGTGTGTGTGTGTGTGTGTGTGTGTGTGTGCGTGCGTGTGAGAGAGAGAGAGTGTGTGTTGACAGACAGATACATAGATAAATAGATCCTGGTTACTAGTTCAAGAAAATATGATAAGGCCACCTAGAATAAAGTACTCAAAATATTAATGCTGACTATGTTTTATTAATATATATACATCTGAATGCAAGAATTGCAGATTCCTTAAAAAAGGTTAGAGTAGCATTTTCAGAATTTTATCATTAAATTAAGGCTATTTTTGCCTTTACATGGGATAGTTACTTTTGCTGATTTTGCTAATTTCTATTGACAAGTTTTGTCTAAGATGAACTTGCATATGAGTTGAAACAATATTAAGCAATGTTTCATTGCTTAATGTTGTCAACAGTTATGGAAATAAAATAGATATTGAGAGACGGTTTGTAATCATACACAATTTTCATTGAAATAGATATCATGGAAGATAATCCACAACTTGTTTCATGTAAAGAATTATCAAGAAACATTGAGTGAAATTAACATTTTATTTTGTCTGTCATATGAAGAGTTAATCAATCATTTGAGGCTAATATTTTCATGTAACTTATATTTCAGAAAAAATACATTACATAGAACATGCAAAAGCAAAGTGTGATAATGATTCAAATATATTAACTCTTGTCCCTAAAAAGGAATGTTGTTATGTTAATTTTTTATGATAAAAATAGGCTTTGACAAATAATAGTCTGAGTTCTTTAGCAAGATTTTGAATAATGACAAATAGAATAAAAATGTGAAATATTTTCCTCAACAAAGCATAAAAAAGAAAACGCTATAGGATTCAAATTTCAAAATATAATAAGAAATTGCATTAAAAGAAATATTGACAGAGTTTTTCAAATTGATAACTACAATTATTTTTTAAAAATATTTCTTTTGCAAGAAACTAAAGAATTTAATGCAAATTTCAGACTACAAAATTTGTGACTAGCAAACTATCTTCACAAAAGACATTGAATAAGACTGCATTTGTCAGTGGATGAGTGTGCACATACTATTGATTTCTGAATTTGAGTGCCTGTGTGTGTGTGTGTGTGTGTGTGTGTGTGTGTGTGTGTTCGCAGCACATAAGATCAAATATATCGAAGTTATTTTCAGTTTTTGTCATCGTAAATTCTTGAGAATCTTTCCTATTATAAAACACATCATTGATATCATCTCCATTTTCTATGAATAAATCAAAGTAAGACATCAATCTCATTTTGTCTATTTTGAATCAGATCAAATCTAAATAAATAATATGATCTAACAATAAGCAAGCTAAAAAAATAATTAAAGATGTTTCAATAAAAATAACAAGACAAGAATCAACTTGTAAATGAAATGTACCTAATTCTTTGAAAGAGATTAATTGGATATTAAGTAGAATGAATGTACAGAAATATTTACACATAATCTAAATGTCTTGGATAAACATTACCATGAGTGAGATTCATCAGCCAAGACTAAAGTTGAGTTTATATATATATATATATATATATATATATATATATATCCCCCTAACACATGCTAGCATGGAAAGTGGACGTTAAACGATGATATATGTTTTACTCAACAATATATCTATAATATATATATATAGTGGTGCATCAGCATGGCCGCAGCTCTAAGCTGAAACTTTAAAAAAAATTTTTTTTTAAATACCTCCAATTTGAACGAATTACAAATTTTATCTAAATTTCTTAAGGAAAAAATGACAATAAACAAATCTTTGTATTGCGGTTGGGGACTTTAGAAGGTTACAAAAATTAATAGAATAGTCATTGATTGAAACAATAATTCTCACAAGGTCTTTGTATTTTGCTCTCTCTCTCTCTTTACACACACACACACACACACACATATATATATAGTGTCTTTGTCTTTCCAGATCTAATTATCTAACTGTAGCTAAATAAAGGCTTAGAACAGAATTTTAAAAAATATTCTCAAGATCGAAATGCAAATGGATATATATCACATGTCACTCTACTTTTTCTGCCAATTCACCATTGTCCTTTTTCTCCTCCCCCCTCATAATAGTAATAATCCTTTCTACTATAGGTGCAAGCCCGAAATTTGTGAGAGGGGACTTGATTATATTGACCTTACTGTGTGACTGGAGTGGAGGCGCAATGGCCCAGTGGTTAGGGCAGCGGACTCGCAGTCATAGGATCGCGGTTTCAAATCTCAGACCAGGCGTTGTCAGCGTTTATTGAGCGAAAACACCTAAAGCTCCAACAGGATCCGGCAGGGGATGGTGGCGAACCCTGCTGTACTCTTTCACCACAACTTTCTCTCACTCTTACTTCCTGTTACTGTTGTGCCTGTAATTCAAAGGGTCAGCCTTGTCACACTGTATCACGCTGAATATCCCCGAGAACTATGTTAAGGGTACACGTGTCGGTGGAGTGCTCAGCCACTTGCACGTTAATTTCATGAGCAGGTTGTTCCGTTGATCGGATCAACTGGAACCCTCGACGTCGTAAGCGACGGAGTGCCAACAACAACAACACTGTGTGACTGGTACTTAATTGATCGACTCTGAAAGGATGAAAGGCAGTGAACAATGGTAACATGATGATGATGATGATGATGATGTTGTTGATGATAATAATAATAATAATAATAATAATAATAATAATAATAATAATAATAATAATAATAATAAGGTCAATATCTAGGCTACCATCTCCAGTAATTTTAAACCAGCAACAGAACCAAATAAGAAAGACATTCTTCATTATATATAAGTTCACAAACATTTATGTCACTTTAGAGTTTGAATATTGGTGAAAATTTGTAAATTAATTTTTAATCCATTTTATGATATTAGTTCCAAAAACGTAATTAGTAAAATTTAATAATAGAGGAAACAGGTGCACTATCTTAGAACACACAATCATATGAACACATTTAATAATTAGACATATGTAGAAAATTCGAACTAACTACATACCTTAATTTGAAAAATGCTTTGAAAGTAATTTATGTGTATAAAAAAGTACTCAGACATACAGACAGACATATACATAAATATCTAAAATACTTTGAAGATGAGGAAGGAATATATTATCTTTGCATTTAACCATAGCAAAAATATCTGCTATTTTTATTTCATTTTCTATAGAATTCATTCAAACTGGATAAGCAAAATACCATTTATATATTTAAGTAAGGAATATGACATTTTCAAAATTACAAGAAATTGAAACTACATGCATGCATGTATGTGTGTATGTATGTATGTATGTATGTATGTATGTATGTATGTATGTATGTATGTAAGTAAGCATGCATGTAGGTATGTATGAATAATGGGCTTGGGAGTGATGATAATTAAGGTGTGATTCCACAACTCCAGAACTGGAGTCTCACCACCAGATGCAGTTTAATATTATATCCAGTACATACCAGTCAGGGTCCCACCTATGTTTTAAATAGATTTCCTAAGAGTAGAGGAGGTTTTTGTCATTTTTGAAAAAGCCATGGTGAAGGCTGCTCTTCTTCGAGAAGGATACTTTGACATGAAATTCGCAGTCTAATTATTTGGCAATGCTTGTCACTGAAACCTACTATGGTGACCAAGAGAGTTGTACATTTTTTTTGTCACTTAAATCTAGCAATGTACAGATGTTTCACTTACATCATTTCATTTATTAGTTTAATGTGAGATGGCTATCATCTGGCAAGATGGAGCAATCACCATGCATGCATGTATGTTTCTATACATGTATGTATGTATGGATGGATGTATTGATATACACACATGTGTATATATATACACACATGTGTATATATATACACACACACACACACAATTACATTAATTAAAGGTCTAAAAGAGATTAATCTACTCTACACACATACAGAGAGAGAGAGAGAGAGAGAGAGAGAAAGAGAGAGAGAGAGAGAGAGAGAGAGAGAGAGAGAGAGAGAGAGAGAGAGAGAGAGAGAGAGAGAGACAGTGATTTTAATTTTTTACTTATAAAGACTAACATTCATAACTTTGCTAGTAGTAAAATAGAAACTGAATTTCAACATACAGATACAAAACCCAAGTAATAAACCAAGAACATGATGTATTAATGTAACTTGGAATTAAAGGTTAAACATTTCATATCACAGCCTTACAACCCACTACAAGACCACAGCAATAAAAAACCTGCCACTAACAAGTATGTCATCCAGAAGTGAGACTGAGAAGGTCAAGAAATATTGATAGACTTCAAAATAATTATTATTCCAATTTAAAGGATTATAAGAAAATATGAAACTAAAAAGATTAAAGTTAAATGCAATTAACATCTTATGTATAATAGAAAAATTGTTGGTTGTTTACACAAATTTACATACACATATTCTCTCTTTCTCTCTCACACACACACAGAGAATTCACATTGCTTCAGTTAGTCATATAAAGTTAAAATATATGCTAATTAATTATAACAAATAATGTAACAAATGTATATTTGGAGCTAAATACACAAAGAAATATAATGAATAGAATTGAACTCCTCGTTTATTTTCCATCTGTATGTTCCAATTCAGACAGATTTTGTGTAGGTAATCACATGATTTAACAATCAATATCTAATATAGTCTCCTTTTGTCTAGCAACGTGCCCAGTTGTGTGGAAACTTCTAGGTGCTGGACTCTAAAGAAATCTCAGATGAATGACGTCATATCACACAGGAAGTCATGCATTTGGTTCACCAGTTTATCAATCAGTATGAAATATGTGTTTTTCTAAGGTCTTGGCTTTAATGATACTCATGTGGAAGTCAAAGAGGGCCAAACCTTCATGATAGAGAAGCTTTCCGACATATATTAACCACAAACAGAAGTCTGGTATTGCATGTATGTTTATTTGCTTTACTGATTACTCATACTTGATGAAAAAGTAAAGGAGAAGTAGCATTATTCCAGAGTTTATTAATTTTAGATGTAAAGACAAAAATCATGCAAATATTTTATACAAGATTTGTATAAAATGTTTATAAAATTTTCCATTCTATTTCGCATTTTATATGAAACTGACAGTGTCATAAAATACAAGTTACAATGAAAAAATTATGTGTCGTTTTTAAGTATCTTGCAAATATTTTGAATTATGCATTTATAATGATGCATGGTTACTAGCATTTAGCGATAGAGAGGAACAGGCTCGGAAACACTACTAAGAATGACTGCATAAAAGAGAACATAAATCAAACAATACAAGTTGGTAAACAAATTAGTGAGGTGTACCAAAAAAAAAAAAAAATACTAAAAGCTAAGAGCATTAAGATTAGTTGGAGCAATATTATTATTTATACACCCACATATATATAAATAATATATGCACACATATAAATAGATAAATAAAAATAGTTGAGATATTATTCTAGATAACAGCTACATTATTACCACCATCAAATGTTTTAAGTACAAGAGTAGTACAATAAAGTTAACTTCAGGGCCATCAAAACTGATAAACCATATGATTAAAGTAGAGGGAAAGGATAATGACTTTGGTTAGAAAGAATTTAAATATTAACTTTCAGAGGTTGACTGAATTGATCTGTGACCTGGAATTTTTGTTCTGGAAAGAACAGAGATGGAAAACCAGATCTCTTCAAAGATACACATATACGTATACATTACATACACACAGAGCTATATACACATACATAAACAAATAGACACACACACACATTCTGTAATTTTTTGGTTTCAGTCACGGGACTGTGGCCATGCTGGGGCACTATCTTTTATATCATTTCAAAAAACAAGGCACTTGACACTGTTTTTTGTCATGTAAAAATAATTGTCACAGACATTCCAATAATGACTACATTATCTTTCCTTTGTCAGTTTTCTATCTATATAATCCAACGTATCTTATTCTTTTCAAAATGACAGAGTAGTTTGAGGGAAATTTGGTAGCTATTTATAGCAGATTGAGCAACTACATAGAGCTGCCTTACTTGGCTTGTAGCAGATAATATTTGTTGCCAAGGTGAATTAAATGAGTTTTGAGATTAACAGAGAATGGATAGAATTTAGTTGATCTCCTGTTTCTAATAATGTTAAAAGCATTATTTGCTCAAAAGGCAGATTGTAATATGAAACATGAGAAGTGAAAGATCCTCAGCAGCTGATAAAGAGTGAGCTGAATAAGATTTCCAATGTCTAACACAAATCTGAAAGGAGCCAGATGTCCTGAGATGGATAGGAAGTTTCAAATGCATTAAGTGATGCATAAGGGAAAAGAAATTGCAAGAATTTGGAGATGTAATAATGGATGATGTACTTGGTGTAAGCATTGTGAAGAAAAGTAGGCCAGTCGAAGAAGGTACGGAATGGAGTAATTAAGCAGGAACTAAGACACTATTAATCTAATAGAATGATTAATAAAGAATGAAGATGACTAGGAAGATGAAAAATTTTAGAAATTTTTAATTCAAACTAACCAAGGAAAAATGAGAAGAAACTAATTAGGATACAATAAAAAATTATTACACTATTACAAAGCTGAAAATCTGTGGTGGAAATGGGTAAACTCAAATCGACATCAGTAAATCACCGATAATTATTTTATTAATTCTAGTAAGATGAAAAGAAAAGACAACTCTGCTGGGACTTGAGCTCAGAATATAGAGAGTTTAAACCAACTCTTCTCTTTCTAAAGTTAATTCTATCCTTTGTGGGACATCAGGTGATGAGTTCTTTCCATTTGGCCGTGTCACCTGCCCCATAAAACCTACCCATTGCTACAGAAATGACAAAAAGCAGCCATTCTGATTAAATCTTAAACTGCAGAGTATTTAATACTCAATGATTTCAGTCACTTCAGTGTTTCTTCATTTTGACACACTAATAATGGAGAATTGCAAAAGATGATTTACTAAAAGATAGCCATAGTTAGTTACCATAAATTGGCTAATAAATTTGTATTACAGACATTTTTGGGGGTTTTTTTTTAACCCTTTAAGTACACTAATTAATATTTGAGCCTCTTACCTTGAGTGCCAAAAATATAATGTAAAATTAATAATGGGTTTAAATTGAATTTTTATACCTTTCAAAAATGCTTTAAGTTAGAATCACTTATTGATTACTTCTATCTCAACATACTTTTAATGAATCACTTAGTAGCAATCTCCCTATTAAAGGGTTAAAATCTTAGAACAAAAGAGTAATACACATGTATATAGGTTTGTATTAATTTATTTTCATTAACTGTTGATATAATGCAGTCTTGAATCTGAACCTTTATTCAAATTATCATTATCACCTCCAATATCTTTTATAACAATGCAATAGAATATTACTAAATGATATCAAATGTAATTATGAAAGCAGAAATCAATATTATCTGTTTGACTCTAACAGCTTATCAAATAAACAATGCCAACTTAACGGTATAGAGCTCATAATTCCAAGAGGAAATCACCAATATTAACTACAGAATTATGAATTCTTACAACATCAAGCTCAATCATACAATAGTTTAATATCTTTGATACATTTACAAGTCTATTTTATAATCATTGTCTTTATCATCACGGGTTTTCTATTTTATGCTATCTAGATGTAAATAATATGGGTGTAGTTGGCATCAACTTTCATCTCACTATGCTTCTAACCTCTCCTGGTATCAAATTTGCACAGGTCAGTTTTCATTACACCATCTAAGACACTGTATTATATCTATTCTAGAAGGGGCAAACCTATAACAGTTATTTAACTATAACAGATTCTATAATTCCATTACTTCGCATTACTTTGAGTCTCAATTATGCAATCCTAGATTCAAAATATTTTATATGCTGACTTTAACATGTTTGAATCCACTTGTTATTGTGTAGCTTCAGGTCAACTCTGACTGAGCAGACCCACAATCAAAGAGAATCCAGCCAAGATTTCATCTTATAAAGGCTACACCTAGGATTGCATTCTCCAAAATGTTCTCTTATTTAAGACAGTTGAGTGTGATTTGAGGGAGATCTGGTAACTATTTCTAGCAGATTGAGTACTTACATAGAAGATCAGCCCAAGCCAACCAATCATTAAAAGCATTACAGCCATGACTATCCCTTCATTATTTTTTTTTCTCAGATATAGTATATCTAAGACTACATTATTCAAATATATATTTCCATTCTAACGATGGAATGATGTGATTTGAAGAAGGAGATTTGGCTGCTAATTTCAGCAGTCAAGCAACTACATAGATGCCGTTTTTTTCTCACTGCAATATTTCTCATAGTAATTCCACTAATTTCCAGACAATATTTTATTTTCATCTTATTAAATAGTGTTTACTATTAAACAGTGTATATAGCACAACAATAAGTGGCAAGAAAATTTGTAATCAATATGGAACATAATTTTTTTCTTATACAACAGACACGTGATATTGTATTTAAAATTTACTTTATCTTGCATTGATTAGGTTACCCAATGGAAACTACCTATAATCTCAGGAAATCTATTATTTCTGGTATTAGTCTTTGCAAATAGCAATAGTTCTTACTTATTGATATCAGAATCATTGTAACATTTAATTAATAAGAAGACTTTCATTTTGCATCAATACACAATTTGAGCACTTATTAGAAATTTAATTTTCCACCAATTACATGAAGACTTTTATAATTAAAGTACCAAGATGTGTATGTGTGTGTGTGTATGTGTGTGTGCATATAAATATGTATAATGGCAGACTATCAAAATATTCATCTAAAAATAATTAAAGAGAAAAACTTGAATATTTTCTGTTCTTTTAGTTTTATTAGTTTCAATCACTAGACTTTGTCCATTGTGAGGTACAAACTTTAAGAGTATCAGTTGATTATATTGACCGCCAGCATTTATTCTGGTCTGGTACTTATTTCATCATTCTCATAGCATTCTAAATGCAAAGTGGACATTGACACACACACATATATATAATGAGATTCCACAGAGTTTTTGCCTACTATATATAAATTTATGAGGTATTGGTCAACTCTTGGCTATGGTAGAAAACACTTGCCCAAGGTTACAACCATTAGGATTTAACCCTGGACTATGTGTTTGTAAATTAAACTTGTTAACCATGCAGCCATGCCTGCATTCATGTTGTTGACATTTATATTTTGATTTAATAAAAACCTCAGTGAAGTTTTGTGTTAAGAATATTTATATTGACATTGTTTACACCAACAGAACATGGCTTGCAGGCTTGTCTCTGTGTTCTTCTATAACTGTTATTTGACTGTGAAGATCATGGTTATTAAATCATCAATATTTAAAATGATTTCCTCAGGACTTCTACATACAAGAATATTTTGAAGCTATAATTTTTCTTTAGAAAAACTGTCAACAACAAATATGAAACTAATAATAATAATAATAATAATAATAATAATAATAAGAAGAAGAAGAAGAAGAAGAAGAAGAATTTATTTGGTTTAATTCGTTAGAAATAACATGATTATACAAGTAAATAAACGATTCTGCTCTATTGAGCCAATGATGGAAACTACATGATTGTTTAACCTCCAAGAAATAAAAGTCAGAACTCCCTCATCTCAATCCTTTCTTTAAAAGTGGAAGGACACATTGTGTAATATATTATCAAGATACACAAAAATGATACTCTGGTTTTGGTTATGTCATCTTTAATCATAGAACATTTTGATCAAGGTTGATCTGATACTTCACAACGTCAAAGGTTCATAATGGAGGAGGAAACAGGATAAAGTTGAATAACTTATTTTATAATGGCATTTTGAAGACAAAACAATATTTTCAGTGTAATTGGAGTAATACTCTCTTTTTACTCTTTTACTTGTTTCAGTCATTTGACTGCGGCCATGCTGGAGCACTGCCTTTTAGTCGAGCAAATCGACCCCAGGACTTATTCTTTGTAAGCCTAGTACTTATTCTATCGGGCTCTTTTGCCGAACCGCTAAGTTACGGGGACGTAAACACACCAGCATCGGTTGTCAAGCGATGTTGGGGGGACAAACACAGACACACAAACACATATATATATTTAAGTTTTTGAACATTATTTTATGGATGCCTAAAATATAAATGCTTAGGATTAAAATAAAAGTAATTTTTTTTATCTAATTATTATTATTATTATTATTATTATTATTATTATTATTATTATTATTATTATTATCATTATTATCATCATTATGGAATAATTAACCATTGTCTTCATTTTAGCAGGAACAAAGCTAGTTTGTTTTTATATGGATAGTTACAGTAACATGAATTAATTCCAGAAAATCATTTGTAGTTATTTAATCAACATGGGGCAAATGAAAGACAAAGACAACAGTTTTAAAAACTTAGAATTTAAAAAAACTGATAAATAGACCAAGATACAAGAATGGGGTTCCTTTTTTTTTTTTTTTTTGAAGGAGAAGGGTTTGTTGTGAGGAGTGGATGTGTTGGTTAACTCTTCTATAAATGCAAATTAATCAGAAAGTAAATTATTTATTTATTTATACCAAGAAAGAATATAATACATCTTAGTTTAATTTTGCTGATAATTTGATTACTGATAATGAGAATATTCATTTGCAAAAATATAATTGTAAACAAGTTACAGAGTTCAACTTATTTTCCCTTCAAACAGAAACTGATGGGAGAACTTGCAAAGGCGAAAATGAATGAATAAATAAAAAATAGCGAATATGACTCATTGGAAATCTGTAAAATGGGAGAACAGGCAAGCGATAACTATGATTCACTAACTCTTTTGGTGATTGGACATAGAAGGATATAAAAGGGTTCAAACATAGTTCACAAGTGAGCTGCATAGAATGGTGTTGGCAACGGGAGATAAAGTTTTGTAAGCAATATGAAGCACAAAGTTAAGATCAGAGCACAGAAATGACTAAGATTACAAAAAAATTTTTCGATGAGCTCATCTCAGAAGTGCTAGATTAAATGAAATGAGCAAATATATTATAATAAAGAAGTAATTTTAATAGCTCAATCTGTTCAGTCAACCTTAGGAAAGTTGGGGGAGTCTTTATACAATTGTCTGAGCTGTTAGAAAAAGCTAAATAATTGTCAAATCACATCCTTCCATTTTAAATGAGGAAGAACTTCAATGTCCAATTTAATACAATTTAACACTGACTAGAAAATATAGATTAGTGATAGTTGTAATACCTTTTATCATAATCTGTTTGACTAGGTCTAACCTGCAAGGAGCACCACCAATTAGTATCAGTACTAATTAAATGGCACTAACAACAATGACATGAGCCTAAGTATATCTAAGAGCTCTTGTTAGACATAGAAGGGTAATCTCTTTTTAAATTACATGATGCAATCTAAAAAGAAAACAAGGTACATTGGCACACTAAATAATATAGTCCTAGATACACTATTTCTTTATAAAAAAAGATGGGACAGTAATACTTAGGAATGTCTTTTGTCATAGACTAACTTTAGGGGTTAAACAACAACGACAACAGTATTAACAACAAACATGAGTAAGAGAATGGAAATTGTGATTGTTTGAAAAACAACATTTTTGTTAAATGCAATAAGAAAATGGAAGACTATTCATTTTTAATTATTTTCTGAATTTTTTTTTTCAATCATGTAACTCCATTATCAAAATTGGATTATCTCTTTTTCAGGTTATAACTGCCAATTATTCATGTTTTAACAAATTGCAATAAGATTACTTCAGTAATTGTATTTTGTTTCATTAAATTGAGATTCATTCACATTCAAGTCCTTAAATTCATTCGTATTATATTTTCCATATAAAGAATAATGTCTTTGTTTTTTTGTTTTTAAATTCAGATACCAACTTAATGAAATCAGTCAAAAACAAATGAATAATTAGCTGTATATTTTGTGCTAAATAATAAAATTGTATTGAAATAATAGATATTCAAAGCTCATTAAGACTTTAACAAAACTGATTGGTAAGTCATGCTAAGTGGAAGTAGGAGAATGCTCCAAATTAACTATCATTTATCCTGAAGACAGTACCAGGGAAATCTATTCCATTTCAAATTATTTTCTCTCTTCTCTCTCTTATAAATATGCATACATGCACGTGTGCACACACACACACATACACATGCACATATACACACACACAAACTATTGTAGATTGACAAAGAGGATGACAGATCTCTCTCTCTCTCTCTCTCTCTCTCTCTCTCTCTCTTCTCTCTCTCTCTCTCTCTCTCTCTCTCTCTCTCTCTCTCTCTCTCTCTTTCTCTCTCTCTCCTCTTTATCTTCCTACCATAACAGATATAAAATTCTGAAGTACAGCCATTTTATGAATTGCAGTGATGATCTCAAATCAGAGCAAACTGTCCAAAATTATCATCCATACTTACTAACAAAAAGATTTATAGTGGTCACCAGTGAAGACTATTTTTAGATTCTCATCACATATTTAAACAATACTGGTCCTATCACTGGTTCATGCACTATTTGTTGATTACTAATACCAAGATTTTGGCATACATAAAACACATACTTTTAAATGCAGGCAGGAAGTGTAATCCCTTCAAAATCTAAAGTATAACATAAACAGGAGTCATTCAGTGGGAGGTTGATTAGAAGTCAATACGAGTACGTATGAGTACAAGCTCAATATGAGTACATATGGGCTTTCATTTGCTTAATTCTTTTATTCTTTTACTGCTGTCAGTCATTATTTCAAAAACTAGATAGGTTTGTTTAATGAAATATAAGTTTTATATTATACACAACCGCACATTTATAGAAATGAGTATAGTCTGACTCTCAGTTTATTACTGGTACTTATTAACTCTGGAGGGGTAAAAGATAAAGTTAATTTTGTAGGGATTTCATCTCACATCCTAAAATCTTATAATTAAATACAAGGCATTTTTACTCCAAGGTTCTACCAATTCTAACATCCACAAACATCAAATATGTAAACCTTCATTTAAACTTTTCATATAGATTCATGCTGATAAACAGAGTTCAAGTTTTTATGCAGATCCATAAAAGAATATCGATTTCATGTTATAATATAGATCCATAGTGGAAAATGGATTTTATGCTATCATATAGATCCATACTGGAATATAAATTTTTTGTTTTTATGTAGATCTACACATGAAAATGGATTTCATGTTTTCATAAAGATCCATACTAAAAAATAGATTTCCTGTTTTCATATAGATCCATGCAGGGAAATTGATTTTTTGTTGCCATATAAATAGATTTAATGTTTTCTAATGCTTGTGAGATGTTAGAGAACCTATCTTTGTACTTAGAACACTTATAATTAATGAATTACTGGTGCATTAACTGCGTTTTGTTTCTATGCTATGTATGTACTACAGAGTATATCTATAGATCTTAATCATATTTTAATTATTTTTTTACTCAACCATGTTATATTTTCCAATCCAAACCCGCTTAATTTAGATTTCATCATTTCATATTTCCTAGTTAATGAATTCTTAACAATGAATCATCAGTTTGTAAGTTACCATCAGCTAATTTGTCCAGTCCAAAGAAGAAGAAGGAAAAAAAATCTCATTATCATAAACCAGCCTCTTTCATTGCAGAAATTCTAAATTATATTGCCAATAAGCAAAGAGCTAACTAAATACAAAGAGTCATCGTCGCCATCATCATCATCATCTTTTAATGTTCAACAAAAAAAAAAAAAATGATAAAAAATATCAAAATGTTAAATTGCAAATTATAAAGAAAATTGTATAACAAAGGATATACACACATACGCACATATATTAGCAGCCAGTTGATGGTTCACTTTGTTGCTATTCGGTACCAAGCATGTTCAATAATGCAATTTTGTCTTTTCATTACTTTTTTATTCTTCTACTTGTTTCAGCCATATGGTTGTGGCCATGCTGGGGTACTTCCTTGAAGAATTTTAGTTGAAGGAATCAACCCCAGTACTTATTTTTTAAGCCTGGTAATTATTCTATCAGTTTCTTTTACCAAACTGCTAAGTTACAGGGAAATAAACACACTAACACTGGTTGTCAAGCTGTGGTAGAGGGGGCACACACACCTTTCAATTTCTGTCCACCAAATCCACTTACAAGGCTTTGGCTAGCCTGAGGCTATAATAAAAGACACTTGCCCAAGGTGCCACACACTGGGACTGAACCTGGAGCCAAGTCATTTGGAAGCAAACTTCCTACCACACAGCCACACCTGCCCCTTTATAGATTACATAATCTTTACACTTACAGCAAATAATAGTATGTCATGTATTAATCAGTATGTAGATGACTGCATAATCCCAATGAAACACCAGATCTTCAGATCTGATAATGTTACGATACTTTCTTTATTCAGGTATTACCCTGCTTGCTAATACCGGTGCTTCTGGCAGAGAAAATGGAGTTAGGTATATATTTTTCATTTTAGTGTATGTATAGTCAAGAAATTTTTCTATTACAACTCTATCTTTATTGACATTGAACATCAACTCTGAGAGTTAACACAGAGAGCGCCTTTTCGTCAATAATTTCCAATAGTAACTTATGAAACTCACCTATCACTTCCATGTTAGCTTTAACAGTTTCATCACTTACCCTTATGCTGTACAAGCCTGTAAAATCAATCAGGCAACAATAAATATTTCTTCCTCAACATGTTATTAATTTTTTTTACCTTTAAATCTTCAAAAAGAGTTATGACTTTCTCTGAATGTAATTAAGACATCATTATGTTGATGCTGTCATCCATTCACACAGTTTTTCTATTTCTTTCATCACTGACCTTCATTCCTTACTAATTATCACGGAATTATATAGGCACAGAATCTTTTAGATGTTACATAATACACTATTTGTTCTTTAAAATTGTTGCACCAGCAGAGCAATTCATCCCAAGCACATCTGTTCTGTTTATCATTTTCTCACTTCTTTCAATTCCCTTTATAATATCCACCCTGCTTTCCAATACAGCGTTGCAATATTTCTACCACCATCATCACTGGCTCCACTCTAAAGCTTCTAAGATATTTTAGGGTGATTGAAAATTTATTTGTAAAAACCACAAATAACAATGAATCACAGGCATGACATCACACAAAGTGACAAGAAATGTATTTACAAGGTGATTATGAGGAGCTAAATCCATCTGTTATGTCGTAGTTGAACTTCCAAACCGGTGAAGTGTTCAAAATTTGTATTTGCAAGCAAGCTTGTTTGTTTCTCTGAAAGTTCATAACAACTAAAAGAGTACTTGTAACTGTTATTGTTATTTTTATGGTTTAGCCAGAGGAAGAAGAGGAGTGCTTATGACAAGTAAAGAAACTGAGCTTGCAGTTATCTTCAAATTGGAAACCTAGCCCAAATTTTGGCAGAAAGTAGATTTGGATAAAGGCAAACAACATCCAGGTTGTTGTATTAAATGAGGTAAGAGATCAAGCTACAGACACTCATCAGAAGTACTTCTCAATCTAAGGCCATTAAATATCTCAGCGTTGTTTCAGTCGACAAGAAAGATATCGGTTGTCTATTTTTCTCTATAATGAATTACGAATGAAGAAGCAGAGCTTTAAAAGTGTGTGATATGGAAATTTTAACTAAAATGAAAAACCGAATCAAAACAATTTGAAAAGTAGATTCATGTTTTAAAAAACTATTTTGAATAATTTTTCAGTTAGCTCTCTTAAATAAAAATCTTTAAGTAAATATCTTTGAAATGAATTCTATCTTAATTTAAAATTCAGTGACTAACATAAAAAAAAAAATTCCATTGAATAACATAGCCAATATAATCGTGCATGCAATAACATTTCTTCCAAGTTTTATATAAATCAATAAAATTCACAATTTAGCTGAATATATGCTTGTAAATTTAAATATATTTATTCAAATATATTCATCCTGTGTATATATAATGGGAATCTCAAAGATAGATTAAAGCTAAGTGAGTAAAGCTCTATCTGCAATGAAAGAGTCAGCTTAATTTTTTTTATAGGATGGACAATAATTGGATGATGGTGACTGATGATTAATAGTTAAGAATTAACTAAGAAGTATTATGTAATAAAATTCAAATTCAAATTAAGTGAGTGAGGATAAAAGAATCTAACACTGATGGGGCATGTAAAACATCCAATTCAGTATGTTTAAAAAAAAATATACATACATATATGTATATATAAATACATGTATATATATATATATATATATATATATATATATATATATATACGCACACATGAATATAACAAAATTAAAATTAAAGCATATAGAAATATCTACAACCATACAGAACATATCAGTGAATGATATTCATTTAAAGTAAATAAAGTGTGTTATTTAGCAACAAATCTATCCAAATCAAACATTTAGACAGGAATTTTAAATATCAGAAAGTTATTTTGTAAATATATATTATTAAAAGGGATTCTTTTCTGACAAAGGCATAACAGTGTACATTCAAGGAGGGGACAGGTATAGCCAATTATATCACTTTTTATATTTGACAGGTATTATTTTATTCACTTAGTGAGGTTTGAACTCAGAATGTAAAGACCATATGACCTTTTGCCCATCATCTTCCACTTCTTCCGTACGATTCCATACTATTAAAGAATATTAGATACTAGAAATCTGTATATGCAAATAGCATATGCAGAAACAAAATAGTTTATTCACACTTCAAGAAAAATATCAGAGAATTAGGTAGTTATTGCAGGTCAAACAGTCATACAGAGATTTTCTCGTTGTCTTATGTTAATTTTATTAAAATAAGTCAGGTATCACCGTAACACTAAGGTATGTATTGCAACATGAAGATAGAAATCAGTCACTTTGACAACAATGTATAAATCTCTATAACACCAAGGTAGATATGACTATAAAACCTAAGTTGATATCACTATAATACTAATGCCAATATCAGTAACACTAATTCAGATATTAGTATAATACCAAGATTGATATATAATATCTAGATGCATATTACTATGACAACATAGATAGGTGTTTTTATAACACCAATGCAATTATCACTCCATCAAGATGGTTATTACCTTTGTAACACAAAGGTATTTATCACTGTTACACCAAGAGAGACAGCACTGTTATGTCAAAGTACATAGTGCTATAACAACAAGGGTAGAGATTTCTATATCATGATACTGCAAGAACAGTGGATTTAAATTCTTGACAGTTGACAATGATATAAAAATGGAATTATTACAAGAAAATTTACCATCTTTGGTAGGTTGCAGTGTTCACTTAGTACAACAAAAATACCTACCTATGAAATATATGAGTGTGTTAATGTGTTAGAGCATTTATGTAATTAGAATATATAGGTTTTATCTTTGTATTTCTTTCAAATACTTTTTATATTTGCAGCTATACTTAGTTTTGTATTCAATCTTACATTAATTTTCATGTCTGTTTTTCTCTCGATCTGTGTGTGTGAGTGAGTGTGTGTGTGTGTGTGTGTGTGTGTGTGTGTGTGTGTGTGTGTGTGTACACACACATAATTTTCCTTGTACATATGATTGTTTTCTAAGCATATATTCATAAATAGTGATAACTAATAATGTTTATAAATAACTGTGATATTTTCAGTAAAACTGATTAAACACCCAAAAGCTAAAATTCATTTCCCTACATCTAAATAAAGATGGGTTTTAAAGAACTGACATAAATATCTTAAAACTTCAGTAACTTGTAGCAAGTAAAATATCTAAAATTTTATTTCAACTGCTACTTAATATGCCACTCTCAGGGTATAATTTACATTTTATCCTGAAGCAAAAGAAACAATCTATGTAAAATCATTCAAACATTTGTAAAGTGCTTTTATAAATTTACTTATCCAGAAGATGAACAGACAATATTAACTCAGTTCAAATCCTGCCAGACAATTCTTTTTATACTTTTGGGATTTGATAAAAATAAGTACTGGTGAACTACTAGGCTGATCTACATGCATATTTCATCCAAACACTAAAATTTGTGTTTCTATAGTTATGTCAGAGACTAATATTATCATAGATTTTAATTATTCTCAAAACGAAATAACATTTTAATGTGAATGTTTGGCAGAATTGTCAGAGCCTTGCAGTAACTGTTCCAAGTCCAAATTTTGTCAAGGTAAACTATGCTTTTTTTTATCATTCAAAAAAACTATGTTTCATTTTTACCATTCAAATACCAGAATAGATTCTACTTCTCCTCTGTCTTTCTCTCTTTCTCATGTACACACTTCCTGAGAATCAGCTATACTACACTTTAAGAGGGTTGTGGGGGGACCATTCACAGTGTTCGTTTCCTTCAGAAAATGGAGATGATGTGAGTGAGAAGCTAGCATGCCCTTCTCATTTATAGTATGCTTCAAAAAGAATTGAAAGACACCAGAAAACATGGTTGGTGGTATTGGTGGTGAATGAAACAATGTGTTGTATGGACAGACTGTTAAAAAATATAATCCACCTTTGCTTCCAACAAAAAAAGAAAAATCAGTATTTGAATAATTTTTTGCCGTTATGACTGAATTCTGAATCTGTTGTGTAAATATGAATAAACAGCCAAAGTTAAACACAGTTTCAATAAAACTAAAACCATATAATGCGATGGATGAAATTTTTAATTTCAATTTGAATAATAGCTAAACCAGAAGTAAACCCAATTAATAGAATATCAAGTTATCTATTATATGCTTGATAATAATAACCTAGTTGTTTTCTTCACATAGTTTTAGCATCCATTTATTCTATGCTGGTACAGACAGGTCTGTAATACAACATTAAACTACATATATTGTAATCTGATGTCATCTTATGGTAGCTATCGTTTTTGTGAAAATCAATATTTTCAGATATGATTTAACCATATTCTCTCAAGTGTTTCTTGGCCTACATCTACCAGAGGTACCATATCAACTTATTATTATTATTTATTCATTCACTTCACATATAATTGTTGTAGAACCTCTCTATTCACTATTCATGTCTCACTGCCTTTTGTATGAAAAAACAAAACCTTTTTGTTGGCAACAAATATAACAAGGACTTCTATTTGGTCAGCAGGCTGAATGACTGTAGAGAGGCTTGTAATCAGTATTATTGAGTTTCAAGGAAGAAAGAATGAAATTGTATATGTCAAACATGTTAATGTTATAAATGAAGTGAAACACTAACAACCAGGAATCAAAACTGGTTATGGATATGGTTTGTTCAAACTTTATCTTAACTTTACGATGCCCACTAGTAAAATATAGTGAGATACATCTATAATGAAATGACTAGAAAGATCAAAATATACTGTTTCATAGTATGCAAAAAAAAAAATTATAAAAGTAAAAAGGAAATTAAGAAGCTAAATATGCAGTGAAAATATTTGATGATTGATAACAGTTATATGTATTTAGACCCTATGGCAAGGCGTTATCCTTCTTTAGTCATTCTAGATGAAATTTAAGTCTCTACATTCACTTCATCTTTGAATAGTTCATGGAAGGAAGAACATCCAAACTATTTGCTTTAACAATTCAGGTGCAAATATCTAAATTTGCAAAAATCATTCAACCTCTGCTAGAAAAACAAAAAAAATGGATTGAAGAATGAAAGAAAGAGAGAGAGAGAGAGAGAGAGAGAGAGAGAGAGAGAGAGAGAGAGAGAGAGAGAGGAGGGAGAGAGAAAGGGAGAGTAAGTGTGTATGTGTGGATGTTTCTAAATATTTGAACATTTGCTAGAATTTTTTCAGGAGAAACTGGTATTACAGATAGATGTCAAATTCTACAGTAAAACACTCCATCATGTAATAGAAAGTGATACTTACTTTTCAGCTGTAGGTTAACATTTTACCCCAAACTGTTCAAATGCTTGAACGGGAACACACATGTACACACACACACACACACACACACACACACACACACACACACATACACACACACGTTCTTAATTCTATATTTCTGTTCCATACTGTACTACACATCTGGCTCTTTGTGAACAGTTCCCCTAGCATATTCAGTGAAAAGTTGATGGCCCCCTCACTCAACCCTTCTCCATTTATTGAGAAAAGTGTGTAGTAAGTAGTTTCTCATGACTCTTCACTCAGCACAACCAGGCTAATTCTGAGAGAAAGAAAGAGAGAGAGAGAGAGAAGAATCAATTCTAGTACTTGACGGGGTACTATAGTATTAAATGACCCTGAAAGGATGAAAACCGAAGGTGACCTTGAACTCAAAGTGCAGGGAGCTAGATTAAATACACAAGGCATTCTATTCAATGCTCTAACAATTCTGCCAATTTTACTGTGTTGGTCAGGACATCAAGTTATGTAAGCGAAGCAAGTAACATAATATTTAGATGGCTAATAGCACAAAAGATTATGCATTAAATTAGAATGGTTAGTGACATAAAGGTTAAGATATTGTTCTTATTCAAATATCCTGGCCTAGAATTGCACAATTTGAGCATACATTAAGGTGCACCTTTGTATAAGTATGTATATGTACACATGCACAGAAACACATGTTTGCTACTGAATTAGTTAAGACTCTGTGGAAGTCTAGCAGTTAAGTAGTAGAACAACTTTTTGCTACCCCAGAATGGCTGCAGCTCTCAAACTGAAACTAGTAAAGAAAAATAAAAGCTGATTAGGCAAGACATAAAGAAAGTAAATAAAAGAATTTATTTTATGTGTTCACTCAACCTGTAGAAATAGCAACCAAATTTTCTTCATATCATATCATAATGTCCTAAATGTAATAATAACCACATAAATCCTGGAATCAGCTATACTCAGCCATTGAGTGAATGCATGCAAAAGGGTTTCATTTCTGTGTACATTTGGGCTCTACCGTGCTTCTATAGTTTATCCCAAACAATCACCCAGTGTTTACAACCGTACTACAAGTAATAAACACCAACCTCATTGATAGCACCTTGGCTAAAATTTTAAACTGCATTCAATAATAACTATACAAGGTACACAGACATGTACTTAGTTGTGCAGTGGAAGTACACAGCTTAGTGTATTGGGTGTAAGGCTCATAATCGTAAGATCAAGAGTTAAATTCTTGGATCGGGTGGCATGTTGCATCCTTGAGCAAGGTTTTCATTTCACATTATTCCAGTGCTTGCTCCCTCTTGCTCTCACATCCTTGATGTTCCATTGAGTAAATTGTGAGAGTTGAGAGTGTCTCTATTTGTTGATGACTGCATAAGGCACCAATAATGAAAGCAACTATAATGGTACAAGCAACTAGGTTGCATATATTTGCAAGTGATGGGCTTGGTTTGGTTGGAAAGCAGACATTACTACTACTACTACTACTACTACTACTACTACTACTACTACTACTACTACTACTACTACTACTACTACAGCAATAACAACAACAACAACAGTGATTTCCTCAAATGAAACAAATTACTATTCCCTAGAAATGTTTATTTTATTAGTATTACTACATCATCAATGACTAGGTCTTTGAATTTAAATGAAAAGCAGTGCTCAGCAATGGCTAAAAAAATGCCAAAGAACAAAAGAATCTATCAATAACATAAATAACAAATATACTCAAACATTGAAGAGTAAAAAAAGATTTCTTAAAAATTGTATATATATATATATATATATATATATATATATATATATATATATATATATATATACACACACATGCACCAGAACATAAAGTAGAAACTGCACGAGATCATTATAAATATAAATTTCTAACAAAGACACAAATAAAAAATAAAAGGGGGAAGGCATAGTTATTATATGGATGTCCAGTACTTATTTGTTTTTCTTTTTTGTTGATCACAAAAAAGTAAAAAAACAAAGTAGCCTCTAATGGGATTTGAACTCAAAACAAAAGTATTACAACAAATATTGTTAAATGCTCTACTGATTCTACTATATATAAACATACATGAAATAACTAGAATGCCTGAGTAAATATTTTTGATTGAATTGTGCCCAAAGAAATATGCTGTTATCAATAAATATCAATTAAATTTTTGTTTTCCTATTCTATTTTTTTATTGTTTTCCATCTGTTTTACCATGCTTGCAGATTTGGGATGGTTTATTTGTTTGAGCAATTGTTTCTTTATTTTATACAGCTGGATGCCTTTCCTACTGCAAGCCAGTCAACTGTGAAGGAAGTTTAGTCAGGCAAACACAAGCAAGCAGAGTTTATACCTTGTTCAAAAGCACTAGACAATGACTGAAGCAAGATCTGAATTTATGACCATGTGATCAATTGACCAGCGTCACAGTGTAACAACTATTGGGTTTAATTTCATTTATAATTTTTTTTTTCTGTTTTCAATTTTTAATCCAAATAAAATTATGGATTCTCAGCAGTGAGTTAAATTCAATTGTTTAATAAGTTTGAAACTTAACTAAATATTTATTGTAAAGTTCTGTTCATAAAACTTCTATAATTTATGATCAAATAAACAGTGAAGCATTTAGGCTGATACATGAGACTATTGATACTAAATCATAGGTCTTTCAAGCTTTCTCAACCATTATCTCTTGGTTGCTAAGCATTTGAGCTAGGCATCTGATCAGAAAATGATTTCATGCTTTTCTTTCATCAGTCTCAGAGTTCTTGATATGAACCAATAAATGAACCACCATGTATTAATTCAATATGCCAGAAATAGCAGTCAAATCATTCTCACATTACACCCTGCTACCTTAGAAAAATGACACCTTAGATAATGTAGTTGAGGTTATGTTATACATGTAAGTGTTGAGGCTGAAATGATTTTGATTACAGGTGTGCTCAATCAGGGCCAATTTGAGATTAAGTAACAATAACTGTAATGAATTTAATAAAGTCAGAATCGAAGATACTTGGCTTATTTGGCTCTGTATTTGATTCTTGTATTTCGGTAGTTAGGATTGGAATCTATTTTGTTAGACATCACTTGATCATGGTCAAACTCTTATTGATGAAGATGCTTTTAAAACTTCATTCAGTTCGGTGGGTCAGGAGGAAAGGGTGCTACATCTGATATCTACAGTCCTTGTTTTAACACTGGTGAGATCAATGCAGTTAACGTTGCTAGAGAATAGTTGCAAGTCGATGATGATAGGAAAATAGTGAACCTGTAGGTAATTCTAGCAGGCTGACATCTCAAGGTGAAAAGGCTGGAGGATATGATTAGTATGGGGGGGGGTCACAATATGTGTGATGAGTGAGACGAATGAATGAGTGAGTGAGTGGAGGTAACACAAGTTTAACTCCAAAAAGTAGAAGCTACAGCAGGAGGGTGGGGGTGGGGGTGGGGGTGAAAAACAGAGAGGGACAGGAGGTGGGGAAGAGACAGCATATCTATGGACCAGAAGTTGGAGTGTGTTGGTGTGCTACTTTATACTACTCAGTTCATTTGCGGTATATTAAAACATTCAAACTTCGTTCCAAGCTTAAAAATTAAAAGCTTAAAAAAGAAATTAAAAAAAAGTACCTAATGTAGCCAATTAGAAAATAATCATATAAACATGATACAAACAAGAGATTAGGTGGATGAAGCAACAAATAGCTAATTAAAATATTAACATTAATAGGTTTTAACTATTGAAAGTGTCATAAAATGAAAGACATGTGTCTTCATTATCTTTATCTTGTATACTCTATACAAATATTGTGAATTTCATGAACAAAGAATAATTTTTGGTTGAAATAGTTTCATAATGGTTTATCTAAACAGGCTAATATTTTGACTTTATAAGCATGTTTGTTCAGATCAGACACAAAGCAGCCAAATAGGTGTGTTTCTCAGATTCTGAAGGGCTTTTGCTGTGTTTGGGAAAAGTACACACATACATACCAACTATAAACACAAATACACACATACAATGCAATTGTTGATATGAAGGGCATCGAAATATAAATTTTTTTTTTTTAAATCAAATTGTAAGAGGGAATAAGCAAATGAAAGGTAAAACGGATCATTAGGTTCACCATAGACAACTTCTCTAGTGCCAATGTCACAATAAAATGATATAAAAATAATTAAGAAGCTAAGAGAGAACCAAAGAACTGTAGGAACAGTGCATGAATGCATGCATGCATGCATGTATGTATGCATGTGCATGGATACATGCATACGGCTGTATATACACGTGTGTGTGAGTGTGTGTGTGTGTGTGTATGCATATATATTTTGTTTCATCTAAGGTCAGACTGCACAAGATAAATCAAGAAAATTAAATTTCAATATAAGAGATGCAATGATCAGTTGGCAGCAAAATGCCAAAGATATAATATATTTGTTATTGAGCAATATATATAAAAAAAAAAACCCATAAAACTCAAATTGTTGTCACCCTGTTTAGAGATTCTGAGCAATGCAATTCTAGTTCTTGATGCATCTAGCAATACTTATGATGGATGAGGCCAATCAGATTTGTCTAAATTGTACAAATCGCAGACCAGTAAATGTTAAATGGAATAATAAAGATAAGAGCAGTAATAATAACAATGAAATAAAAATTATTGTTCACAAGTGATCCTTTAAGCTTTTTGATTGAATCTTTCACACATGATAAAATTTAAGAAAATAAAATAATATAGATTTGAAGTGAAATTATAGGAGTGAAAAAAAAAATACAATAATCAATAAAATTTCAGATTTATTATCAATATCTTTGAGCAAGTAATTAAAACTAATGACTGATTAATAACAGTACAAACAGAATAGTCATTGAAAAGTTATGTTCTGTAATGAAATGTGTTTTGAAAAACAATATATACATTTAATGAAACATTATCAAAAATATCTAAATATGAATTTTTTTATATATATATTTGTTTGAAACATTTCCATTATTTTAAATTCACTTGAGATTATAAAACAAAATTTCATTAATTATAATCAAAACCACTGAAATGTTGATCTAAAAAATATGGCTCCCTAGTTTCTCAAATCAGAAATATAATGAAGAACAAATCTGAACAGACAGCAATTATTACTTAAATTTATATTTTCTAAGGCTTCTGTCAGTTTGTAGAACTGGCTTGATAGAAAGTGAGTTTTAGTCAGTATTATTTAAATATAAATAGGGAACTAAATAATAAATAATTTCACTACTAATGATTAAATAACAAGAAAAGATATAGAAATTTAGTTGGTATAAGGAGCCACTAATGAGCTCTGTTTTGTTTCAGGCTATATCTTATTAAACCAAGCTTTGTCATTGATACTTCTGGAATTAATGAAGTAACAACATTGCCAACTCTATAGTGTAGTTATGCTGTAGTAGGAATCATAAATAGCAACGTTCATTCCTATATTTTAATAAAATATAGCAAAAGATAGGTGTGTGAGAATATCTTTATTGCCTTAGGTGATGACCAACTATTTTACCTGTCTTTTTCTCTGATGCTGATTTCTTTAATTTATCAAGGTAACTGGGGCATCTTTGAAGAAATATTACTAAAGCTTTTATATCTAGCCTGAGAACATTACACTTTGTAGGCCAGTCCTTATCAGAACACATCAAGTGATTATTTACACAAGACATTGAAAGAAAGTGGCATCTTTGCAGAGGAACCAGGTAGAATATTATCAGCCAATGTAGCTGTAATCTGTTAAGTGTTAAAAAATACAAATTTACCATAAAAATTATACTAAAATAGATGAATAAAAATTCATACATTAAGGGAAGAATACTCTAACATTAAAATACGTTTATGAAAATCATGATTTAATAAAACGTATTTAGGAGATTTATATTGCTTAATATCCTAAAATTGTACAAAACAATGGAATTTAACATTTATGCTTAGAATCATAGTTACATAGTTTACAACAAACATAAGAATAATGCTTTAAAGAATGAAAATAAGAACATGCACATACTCACAAATACATACACAAAGACTCATATCTTTTACTTTTTACTTATTTTAGACATTAGACTGTAGCCATGCTGGGACACCACCTCGAAGAATCTTTAGTTGAATGAATTGATCCTATTACTTATTTACTTTTTTTAAAGCCTGGTACTTATTTGATCGGTCTCCTTTACCAAACTGCCAGGTTACGAAGACATAAACACACCAACACAGGTTATCAAGTGGTGGTGGGGGACAAACACAGACACAAATACACACACACACATATATATATGACAAGCTTCTTTCAGTTTCTGCCTACCAAATCCACTCACAAGGCTTTGGTTGATTTCAGAAGACACTTGTCCAAGGTGCCATGAAGTGGGACTGAACTCAGGACCATGTGGTTGGGAAGCAAGCTTCTTATCAGATATCCCAGATTTTTAACAGTGATAATCCATTTTCTCAAGTGTAGTAAGTAAGAGTTGCAAATTTGGATAATTGTATTTATATGAATCGTTTGATGCACTTTGTAGTTTGATGCAATGTGGTCACTAATTGGTAACCACTTTACCATAATGAATTATAAAATGAGCTAGGTTGTTGATGGGCGCATCATTCAAAAGAACAAAATACAATGGCTGTAGCAAGGTTTTGTTTTAAGATCTTGTGGATTTTACAACCAATTTGCATTTCTAGTATCTGTTAGATGGTTCTTAAATGTTAACTTTTTAAAATGGTTATTTCAAGTATCTCTGATATAAAAAAAAAGATCTACTCTAAAACAGAGTCTGAAAATTTGTACAAGATTACAAATACTGGTGGCACAAGCATTTGAATTTATCAGCCTCAGTACATGAGATAGGCTTATTTTTATCAACCTTAGCTGGAATTTTGAAAAGAGCTGTCACAATGTCACAATCTTACAGAGATTTCAACTTGTAAGGCATTTTATCCTGTAAGTGAAATTTGGTAGACATAAATTATGTAGAAACCTATACAAAATCATTCCTTGGGTGGTTGATTTAACCCAATGTCTCGTTTAACACTACTAAATGCCTCAGAGGAAGGAGCAATTTCATGAAGTGTACAGTGTTGCATGAATAACTATTCATGCCAGGTTTGAAAATAGCTTTCTTCAGCTTGTTTCAGAATACCTTGAAGAAGGTCACGGGAGCTATTCTTCCCCTTCTTACTAAACTGCACATTTAAAAAGGGAGCACTATTACAGTAACTCTAAAGGAACACAGAAGTGCATGTAAATTTTTTTTCTGCTGAAATATTTCATTTACTTAAGCCAGGGATTCCAAAACAATTTTTGCACTGATTGATGCACTTTAAAATACATAAAAATATTTTGATGCACTTTGTAAAATATAAAAAAATATATATATAAAATAGGAAATTATATATATCATACATTAAATGTAAATACTATAAAGTACAGAAAATTATCAATAAATGAAGCAGAAATATCAAGACTACATCTCAAATTTCAGTTTGCTTCTTTTGCATTTTAAAAATGTAATTTTATTATTTTTATGGCAGACCTATCTTTATTTCCCAGCATACCAACCTGTGGTTGTGCATCATTTTCAAACCACTGGTTCAAGCAGTAAGTTCTCTAAACAAAATCTGTTAAAATGGAATAACCTTTCCTAGGAGGTTGGAATTGTTCTTTACTTAGACTTCAAATATGCCTAGATTTAAAAATTAACCCAGAACACTTGTTTTGAACTAGTTTACATGAACTAGATCAACACCGACAATATATACTCCCTGCAAGATTATGCAAAATAATTTCTTTGAAGAAATATCTTTCATTGACATCAATGCTGACAGCAATGATGCAGATAGCATCAATGCAACAACATGACTCCTGTCTTTCTCTGAGAGTATCTCTCTCTCTCTCTCTCAGTGTCTTAGCAAGGCCATAGCCTTGTGATGATGATAATGATGATGATGATGATGATATTGATGTGTGTGTGTGTGTGTGTGTGTGTTGTCAATTACAAATGAGCTGTTTATTTTTCATGACTCAAACTTTCACAACTACTGCAATCATCATGTCAACCATTTTCTTTTTTGGTATTTCAGTTAGATGTATTATAAATTGCATAAAAGATCAACCTGAAATACTGAATTATCATAATAAATTCAGTGATGTGAAACTATAGTTACAAGAAAAACACTGCAGGCTAAATAAACAATATATTCTAGACAATATATTTTGCAAATATCCCACTCTTTCATTAATAAAAGCAACTGCAACCTTTGAATATTTATTTTGCATCAGAAAATGCAATTGCTACTTCT
>NC_142937.1:82670272-82680272 GCF_046866305.1 Octopus bimaculoides | reverse complement strand
TGATAATTAGATAGTAGTTTATACAACTAAAAAAAAAAAAAAGAAGTCAGGTTTGATGCCTATTGCTAATCTTCATTTCAACTGGCAGGTCATTATAAAAAATCCATGTAATGCCATGAACAGCTTTTAATGAGGGGTTATGTAACCTGATATGTCAGATCTTAGACACAAGATATACATCCTTGTAAGTGGATTTGATATACAGAAATTGAAAGAAGCCGAACACACACACATATGAATGTATGTGTGTGTGTGAGTGAGTGTATATTTGTGTCTCCTCTTGACATTGCATGATTGGTGTAATTGAATGTAATTCATTTCCAATACTCTGCGAAAATATGTCTAGTTATAAGGAAATATTACCTTGCTAGGAAATAGATAGGGGTTGGTGACAGGAAGAGCATCTGGCTATAAAAAATCTGCTTTAAAAATATTCTGTCCAATTACCCATAAAGCATAAAATTGTGGATGTAAAAGAACAATGAGACTAATGATATTATCATTAGAAATATGCATTGATATAAGTATTTTAGACATTAAGTGTGTGTTTGTGTATTATTGTCACCTCTAATTAATGGCACCTGAGGCATGACCATCCCATTTAATTTTTCCAGGACATAACTGTACTCTAGATCATATTATTGAATGAGTTTTTTTGTTTTTTCCTTAAGGTAATAAATAGTGTGGTTTGAGGGAGATTTGGCTGCTATCTTTATAAAGTTGAACAACCATAGAGAAGACCCTTTATTGGTTTGTTTGTCCATTCTCTGAATTCTCGAGGGTTTTTTTTAACTATCATGGGCAAAGTCATGCTGGAACACATATTTGGAGAAAATATTCTGAAGTCTTATTTCTAATTTACATCTTTATTAAATATATTTAGTAACATCTCTTTTAATGTATCTTTCTTTTAGTTGTTTTTTTCTTTACATATGACAATCTGTAGAGAAGGTTTGGATTTAATGAAGTATAAAAGGAGGCAGAAAGCAATTGTCCATTTACTGTTCTTATATAACCAGTGCCAAAAACTGAATTGGCACTTCATTCTCAATTACATACACATATACTTACTTACACAAGCATATATATAAGAACACATATATGCACACACACACACACACACACACACACTTTTTTCATGCTCTTCAGGTGTGAAAAATGCATGAAAAATATGATTTATGTTAGGTAGTATAATATATTTTAAATTTAGAAATATTCCTAATTCTCTCTCTCTCTCTCTCTCTCTCTCTCTCTCTCTCTCTCTCTCTCTCTCTCTCCGTACATGCATACATATGTATATATATATGTACAAATATGTGTGTATATATATGTACAAATATGTGTGTATATATATATATATATATATATATATATATATATATATATATACACACATACATACATACATACAATAAAATGCAGAGGAGTGTGATGAGGAACCAGTTATTGAGCCCTAAACTCACTGGTAATATGTACACAAACACACACACACATCATCATCATCAAGCAGTGTTTAAGGAAATTATAACTCATTTCCAATTTCTATAATCCCATCACCACCACTCCCCGCTATCATCATCATCATCATCATCATCATCATCATCAATAGCATTATCATAACTATTATCTTCACCAATGTCCTCTCTCTCCTTCTCCTCTTCTTCATTATCATGTGATTATAAAAAAAAAAACAATAACAAAAATTTCTTTAAATCTTGACATTTTAATTGTCAGTATGATAAACTTTAAAACACTGTCTTGGTTTGTGTTTTTTTTTTTAAATCTTTCAAACGTTTGAAAGACATAACAATAATTATAATTAATATCATTGATGTAAAGTGTATATTAATCTGGTAAAAATAAAATCCAAAAGATTATGGAACATTAAATAAAAACTGAATTAGACAAGGAAAAAATAAAGTATAATGTCTTAGAGCAAAACTTGGAGAAAAAAAATACTGAAAATTCTTCTTATTATTAATATAGCAATTTAATTCAAGAATTTTAAAGATTAGATAAATGGATGTGAATAAATTTATTCATTTATTATAATATATTTATATTGCTTCTGTATACACCTCCATTTATGTCTATTGTGATAATTCATAAACTAGCCTTTGTAAAAGAAACAATATTAAATGCTAAAATAGTTTAAATTAAGAAATAATTATTAAAAACTCTAAAGTTGATGTAAATGAACTTGAATGAGTGAACTTGTCTCAGAAACAATATAATATCTTTTTCCAAAGTGCCTCTTCTTCTCCCCCCCCCTTTTTCTTTCTCTCCCCAAATATATATATATATATATATATATATATATATATATATATATATATATATATATATATATAAGAAAAAGGCCTTCACTTATAACAATGTAGTACCTGATACTACAGGAAGTAAAGTTAAAATCTATTTAGTTTCGTGTGTGTGTGTGTGAGTAAATCATATGGTAATCAAGTTATCAATAGGTAAGAGGCAGTAACCTCCAATTGGTGTCTTAATGAAATGACTGTAGTAGCAGTAACAGAACATCGAATAATGCATAACATGAGAAGATTTATACAAAATACTTCATATGATATCACTAACATTATCTATTGTGGAACACAAAATTAAAACAATCACCCAGTATATATATATATATATATATATATATATATATATATATATGTATTCATATTCTTTATACACTGTAGAGCACCAGATTAAAAACCTTCCAGTATTTATATGTATCTCTACATATTATGCATTCAAAGCTGAAGTAGTTCTTTTTTCTTTTTTCAACTTTCATTGTTCCATAGGTTCAATAAATTAAGTACCTGTACAATAAATTTAGTACCTGTAGAATACAGATGTCAATATAAATGTTTATATCTCCTATTTTCCTCTTCCAAATGTGAGAGGTCTTGTAAAATTAACATGATCTGAGAAATATACTATATCATTATTATAATTATTATTATTATTATCATTATTATTATTCAAAGTCCGCTGAGTTCAACTTTGCCTATCATCTTTTCAGGGTCGATAAAATATGCACCAGTTATACACTGGGATCGATGTAATCAACTTAACCCCTTCCCCAAAATTGCTGCCCTTGTGGCAAAATTCGAAACCATTATCATTATTATTCAAATTCCGCCGAGGTCGACTTCCCCTTTCATCCTTGTGGGGTCAATAAAATCAGTACCAGTTGAATACTGGGGTGGACACAATCAACTCACCCCTTCCCCAAAATAGCTGCCCTTGTGGCAAAATTTGAAATCATTATTATTATTATTATTATTATTATTATTATTATTATTATTACTATTGTTGCTATTATTATAAAATTATAATTACTATTATTATAAATCATTATTCTTAATATTTGGCAGAATCTTTAAAGCATCAGACAAGATGCCTAGCAGAATTTAGTTATAGCCATTAATTTTTTTGAGTTCAAATCACACCAAGGTCAACTTTAGTAAAAAATTTCTATGTAGATCATACGACATAGTAACCAATTCCACTGTTCCCCACCTCCAAATTTCAGGCCCTGTGCCTCTGTCTCAGAAATAATTATTATGGAAATAGGAAATTGGCAGAATCATTAGACACATTGGAATAAATGCTTTGCAGTATTTGTTCCAGCCCTTTATGTTGTACCAACCCTGTCTTTAACCTTTCAGGGTTGAAACAATAAAGTACCATTTCAATACTGAGTTGATGTAATTGACTAGCACTCTCCCTTCAATTTGTAAGTCACGTGTCTGAATCAGAAATAGTTATTACCAGACAGAATAATGATAGATAGAAGAAAACTGCAAGGTGGCATAAATGATCTTGTGATATTCAGTATATCCTTTTATATTCTAAGTTCAAATTAAGGTGTAAGTCAGCTTAGCTTATCTCTTCAAGGGCCAATAATGTATGCACCAGTCAAGAATTGGAGTCAGTTAAATCCACTACAGCTGCTCTCAAAAGAAGGTGGTGAATTAACATAACTCAGTTACGGCTCTTTATGTTCTAACTTCAACTCACAGTGAAATCAACTTTGCCTTTCATCAAGCCAAGATTGATAAAATAAAGTTCACAGTGAAGTACTGGAGTTGATTTTATTGTTTAACACCCTCACCACAAACTTTTGGCCTTATGCCAGAATAATTATATTTATTATGGATGGTTTGAGAATACACCAAAATTTTTCCTTTGTTACATCAAAAATAAGGTAGTGGCCTGGCAGAGTCATTAAAATGTTAGACAGAATGCTTTGTGGTATATGTTCTGACACTGTGGGTTCTGAGTTCAAAGCCAGCCAAGGTCAACTTTGCCTTTTATTCTTATTTTTTATGAGGCGGGGTTGATAAAAAAAGTACCTATTCAGGGTGGTGGATTGACAGAATTGTTAGAGTATCAGAAAAGATGTCTTGCAGTATTTGTTCTGTCCGTGTGCATTCTGAGTTCAAACTCCACCCTATCAGGAGTTGCAGTGGATGGATAACAAAAGCAATTTTGAGAATCTAACAGAATAATAGTTTCCTTGCTCTAATGAGAAAATCAAGTCACCATACCAAAAATAATTAAAGTACCTCAAGGAAAATATGAATAAAAATGTTGTCGGTTAAAAAATGTGGCAAGGAATGCCCTAACAATATCCTTTAGTACTGTTATTTTCTGGAACATGCCTTTGTCTATCCTTATAGGTGTGGTGTCAATGACTTTCACAGCAATGGGAATATAGATGGATATAGACAGAGTATGGCTGAATATTTAAAAGTTCTCTTCACAACCAGAAGTTCATTCCCATTGAGTTGCATTTTGGGCAATTGTTATTTTCCATAGGTTGGATCGACCCATCTCTTACAGTTACACTAATTTCAAATGGTATTTATATTCTCCTCATAATTATTTGTGGTTGATTTTATATTCATACTTCCCATAATTGTAAGGTACATTAACATTTCACTTGTCAGTTGGATAAATCGTTTTGGAGATAAATATCCTTTTATGATCAAAAGAAACATACTTATAAACCAGCTGTACTTCAAAAGTTATATATGTCTGTGTGTGCGTGTATATATACATACACACACACATATACATACACACACACATATACATACACACACACATATATGACATACATTCACACGAGCTGGCAGAAACGTTAGCACACCGGGCGAAATGCTTAGCGGTATTTCGTTTGCCGCTACGTTCTGAGTTCAAATTCCGCCGAGGTCGACTTTACCTTTCATCCTTTCGGGGTCGATTAAATAAGTACCAGTTACGCACTGGGGTCGATTTAATCGACTTAATCCGTTTGTCTGTCCTTGTTTGTCCCCTCTGTGTGTAACCCCTTGTGGGTAGTAAAGAAATAGCATATATGTGTATATGTGTATAAAGGAAATAGTCTTCGGGTGAAATATCTCAATTTAAATTAACTTTAATCAGTGTTACTTTCATGGATTGTTAAACTTTTATGCACATACCAGAAATGTAATTTACTTTCAAAATATATTTGATTTAGAAGTCGTGTTAAAAAAAAAAAATGAAATAGAAATATAATTTGATATTTAGGAAATAACTTTTATTATTATTTTTATTGATGAGATTAATTTAAACTGCATCGAAATCAAGATGTAAATTGTATAATTGTAATCTGTTAGATAGATTTAATCCGATTTGTCATTTGCCAATAAACTAGGAAGAGATTTGCCAGCGCAACTTGTCATTCATATCATTAACACTGTGTTTGTGTGTGCGCTCTGCTGATCAAGTCACTCTCTATAGATATTACCACACACGCACGCGATCTTTCTCTCTCTCTCTCTCTCTCTCTCACACACACACACACACATATACGCACAAATACATGCATACACACATTCTTCCGTTCCCTCCCTCTTGCTTGTTACGCTTCTCTTTCTTTCTATCACACACGTACGCGCGCGCGCGCATTCACTTCCCTGTTTTTGTCTCTCTCTCTCTCATCTACAGTGGATAAAATTATGCATGTCAGTGTCAGTCTGTGCGTGTGTCTACGTGCGTGTGCATGTGTGTGTGTGTGCGAGTGCGCGCGTGCGTGCGTGCGTATTTGTGTGGATGAGCTAACCTGAATACATTATCGGCACAAACTAGCGAAAGAAGATGGTAACTTTCTCCCAATCTAAAGCAATATCATTCTGCTACCGAAACTGTTTTTAAAGACAATTCAGTTTTACAACAACAATGACCATAATAAAATAGTTAAGACATTCTGATTCATTCCAAGAAAATAAAAACATTCCAAAAGAGATAGACAAGAAGAGTCTATAAGATATTCCAGTTTCTCTTTCTCTCTCTCTCTCTCACACACACACACAAACATAAATTACAGTTATTATGTTAAATATTTTTAATGCCAATGTTCGGTAAAAGCTTGTTAATTACATAAAATAAAGTATCTTTAAAATTTATACTTATATATGCTTTTTTTATAAACAGCGGAACCTAAAACAACCCATTCACACGACACATACACACAGATAGGTAAATAGACAGACTGACAAACATACATACATACATATTCATATTCATATAAATACACACATGTATACACATATACTTGCACACACACACACACACACACACACATACATATAACTTGGAATTTCGTTTTAAAAAATATAACTTGTGGTTCTACATGATGTGTTTCGCAAATGATGCTAAAAATTCTAATTGGTCTGATGTAAGTCTTTTCTAAATACATTATTATATTTCATTGAAAAGGTACTTCCACAATATTGAGAAGAGAACTGGAGAGTTGATATATTCATATGTTAATAGATAAGATTAGCTAATAAGTTGTATCAGCTAATTAGGAACTAGAAACTGGTTATCAATGTAAGTAGGAGCACACTTTTTAAGAACTGAGATCAAGATAAGAGAACGTAGGTAAGATCACATAATAAGAATTGAGGATCAGTTCCTAAGTAGACAGGATCAAGCAGAGGTTGAAGGATCAGTGGATAAAAGTAAGGGAGGCTAGTTAATAAGGAACTGGTATCAGATAAATATGATACCAAGATCAATTTATATCAAATATTCATATAAACTTAACGCAGTTGAGTTCAACAAATTTTACTCCTCAATGACAACTGCCATGAAAATGGCCTTATTTTGTTACATACATATTCATAAATATATTATATATTATATATTATATATATATATATATATATATATATATATATATATATATATATATATATATACATATATATATACTTACAAAAGAAAATTTAAAAGAAAACGTATTTTTCAGGAACAATGAAAAATAAACCCCCGTTTTAATTTACTTTCATCAAAGCAAAAGTAATTCTTCCGTGCCTAATCATCATTATAATAATTATTTTTATCATCATCATCATCATCATCATCATCATAATCAGTACCACTACCTTCGTTTTCCTCGTTGTTCTCGCCCCCCCCCTTTCACCATCGTCATTATTATTGCAATTAATTATTTCTAATTATTATTCTTATTTAAAATTATCAATACTGCTACTGCTACTACTGCTATCACCACCACCACCACGACCATCACTATCAACACTGCTACTACCATTACTGCTACTATTACACCTACCACTACCACTACCACTACCACTTCCATTACCACTCCAAGTACCAATAAACCTACCACCACCACAATTATAACCAAACAACTACCACCGCCACTCCCAATAAAACCACTACATCTACCACTGCAACCACCACTGCTGATATCCGTCTACTGCTACCATCACCACTACCATTGATACAACTACTACCGCTACTGACAGCCTCCTTACAACCACTACCGTCAGATACCACATAAACAATAGCACCACAATGCAGTTATCAATTCTTTAAAGGTTATATGTATGTTTGTATGTATGTATGTATGTATGCATGTAGAGTTGAGTCTATACACACACACACACGTGTGTGTGTGTGTGCGATAAAGTATATGGTGGTAGTCACATCCACATTTACATGCACACCCGCACACATCCGTGCACTTGCACAACAATACAGGAAACGAAAGGAAAGAAACTAGTCTTCAAGTTAATTAATAATGATAATGTTTGATAGTAATGATAATAATTACGACAGTGACGACAGATGATGATGATGATGATGTAAATGAGATGGTGTAGGTTCCAGTAAAGAACGGACCAAGTACATGACTGGTACTTCAATGATGAAATGAAAATTGATATATTTGTTGTTATAAGAAGGTGGAGGCGAAGTTGTGTATGTATATATGTTGCGCGCGCGCGTATGTGTGTGTACAGAGAAAAAAAAGGGGGGGGGGGCGGTTGTGTGTGTTTGTTTATGTTGACAGCATTTAAGTTAATGTCTGACAACGATCAAATGTATTAATTTTAAGGGGGACGTTGTAATCGTTTGAACTCAGCCTAAGTATATTAGCCGATACCTGTCGTATGAGCCTTAGAGGGATTGGAAGCCAGATCGATTCTGACCGGTCGCAAATATCCTTCAGTGAGACACACTTTGAACATACACACACATACACACGTGTATGTGACAGAGAGAGAAAGAGAGAGAGAGAGAGAGAGAGAGAGAGAGAGAGAGATAGAGAGAGAGAGAGAGAGAGAGAGAGAGAGAGAGAGAGTGTGTGTGTGTATGTGTCTGAAGTATATCTATTTTATATCTATATGATAGAAAGTAAATTGATGTTTACCTAATTAATATTATCTGACGACCAGCAATAATAATTCTCTGAGTTTATTTCTGTCCAGTGAGATATAATTTCATTTTCACCTTACACACACATTCAGCAGTATATATACATATACATACACATATATATATGCAGATATACATACTCATATATACACCAATACACCCATATACATAGCCCACTAATACACCTATAGATACAACCTACACAGCCAGAAACGGTTTATTTATTAATCAATGTATTTTTCTGTTTCGAGTTTCATATTTATTTTCATTCAATCTAACTGATAACGACAACTATTATTATTATTATTATTATTATTATTATTATTATTAACGAAATCAGCAGCAACAGCATCACTTTCACTTTACAAATATGTGGACACATGTATGTATGTATATGATTGTGTGTATATGCTTGTGTGAATGTATGTATATGTATTTATTTATGTGTGTATAACGACATTTCAAAGTGATTTCGTGTGGAAAACTAGAGACAGTAAAGGAAGAAAATTGTTGATGAAGAGTAGACAGGGAGGGGGAGGTAATAAGTATAATACATGCACACACACACACACACACATACACATACACATTGAAATATACACGTACACAAAACACACATACACACACTGAGGCATAGAGATAGTGAAAGGAAACTACGAATGAGCGAGAAAGAAGGACAGAAGAAGCAGGCGAGGGAGAAAAAGAGATGAACTAGAGACTAAAAGAATAGCGAAGCTGAGAGAGAGAGAGAGATGATAAGAAAGACTCAGGGATAGATAAATATATAGATAAAGCAAATATAGAGTGGTGGTGGGGCAATGATGGTGGTAAACACACAAACACACACATACACACACTCTCTCTCTCTTTCTCTCTCACACACACACACACTAACAAATTGTGACAAAAAACGTAGTCAATTTAACACTCACACACTTTTATTCCCGTGAGAATGAATGAACGAAACAAAAAGAATATATATACACATATATATCTTAAGTTTAGAAGACTCGGGAACTCAGAATATCTATCTATAATACGATATATGGGTATTTTCAATTGAGATTTCTTCGGCAGTATTTCGATAAACATATATATAGTTTCTTCATTTTCTTTAAAAAATATTTAATAAAATGAAAGTATGAAGCAGTAGTGGTGGTCATTTACAGGAGCGACAACCGAGACATGGTATTTTCTGAAGAAAGCAGACGACACAAGTGTTGATGGACGTCGTCCATCAGAATAAAGGTCGGTAGTGTAAAATAACATCAAAAAAATATAA